>NC_073378.1:139381684-139461684 GCF_028641065.1 Leucoraja erinaceus | reverse complement strand
TTTTCTTTGTTAAAATTTGATCGCTCAATCTCTCTATATTTAAATTGCCTCGTTTTGATCAACAGCAAAGATACATAAAGACGCTGTGAGCAGTAAGAGACACTACAAGAAATAACTTAATAATTCTCATCTTTAACATTTAAATTGTTCTTATATTTTAAGAGTCATTCACATTTTAAACTTTAATAAATCCTTTTTCCACTTGTCATGCCTGCGTGTTCCTCATCACAATGGTAACCTAATGGGCAGGAATGGATGCTCTGTGGGAGAGCCACTAAGAGCGCATGGGGGGAGGTTGTGGGGAGATGGACAGAATGCGTGGGAGGGGGGTGGCAAGGAGCAGAGTGCGGGTGAAGGGAGGAGCGTTGACTGCCAGCCCACCAGCCGTGACTAAGTGAACTGCCAGTCCACCAGCTATAAGGGAATGAACTGCCAGTCCACCAGCCATGAGTGACTGCACTGCCAGCCCACCAGCCGTGAGTAAGTGAACAGCCAGCCCACCAGCTGTCAGTGGCTGAACTGCCAGCCCGCCAGCCGTTAGTGACTGCACTGCCAGCCTACCAGCCGTAAGTAAGTGAACTGCCAGCCAACCAGCGGTAAGTGACTGAACTGCCAGCCCACCAGCCATGAGTGACTGCACTGCCAGCCCACCAGCCGTGAGTAAGTGGACTACCAGCCCACCAGCTGTCAGTCTCTGAACTGCCAGCCCACCAGCGGTGAGTGACTGCAGTGTCAGCCTACCAGCCGTTGAAGAAAGGCGGGAGAGAGAAAACAGGGAATTATAGACCAGTTAGCCTGACATCAATGGTGAGGAAGATGCTGGAGTCAATCAAAAAAGATGAAATAGCGGCACATTTGGATAGCAGTAACAGGATCGGTCCGAGGCAGCATGGATTTACGATGGGGAATCATGCTTGACTAATCTTCTGGAATTATTTGAAGATGTAACTAGGAAAATGGACAAGGGAGGGCCAGTTGATGTAGTGTACCTGGACTTTCAGAAATCATTTGATAAGGTCCCACATAGGAGATTAGTGGGCAATATTAGAGCACATGGTGTTGGCGGTAGAGTGCTGACATGGATAGAAAATTAATTGGCAGACAGGAAACAAAGAGTAGGGATTAACGGGTCCCTTTCAGAATGGCAGGCAGTGACAAGTGGTGTACCGCAAGGCTCGGTGCTGGTCACTGACTGCCATTCTGAAAGGGGCCCGTTAATGCCTACACTTTGTCTCCTGTCTGCCAACCAATTTTCTATCCATTTCTATTTCAGCCGCCGGGAAACGACAGCGTTTGGGATATGAAGGTAGAATTTATTATATGAAATTCAACAAGCAACTTTCACACAGAACACAGTGAACTCGCAACTGTAAGGAAAACAGACTTTCTTCTTTGATTAGAATGTTGGGTGTGCGCCCACATCCCGATGCATGCTGATCAAGGTATCCCTTTGCAAGCACAAGTACTGGTTACAATCGAACACATGTAGATAATAGACAATGCGTGCAGGAGCAGGCCATTCGGCCCTTCGAGCCAGCACCGCCATTCAATGTAATCATGGCTGATAATCCACAATCAGTAACCCGTTCCTGCGTTCTCCCCATACCCCCCTGAATCCACTGTCTTTAAAAGCTCTATCTAGCTCTCTCCTGAAAGCATCCAGAGAACCTGCCTCCACCGTCCTCTGAGGCAACTCACAATAACAACTCACTGTGAGAAAAGGTGTGCCCTCATCCCCGTTCTAAATGGCTTACTCCTTATTCTTAATATGTGGCCCGTGGTTCTGGACCCCCCCCCCCCCCCCCAATAAAAAAAATCCGGGAACATGTTTCCTGCCTCTAGCGTGTCCAAACCCTTAACAATCTTATATGTTTCAATAAGATCCCTTCATCATTCTAAACTCCAGAGTGTACAAGCCCAGCTGCTCCATTCTCTCAGCATATGACAGTCCCGCCATCCCGGGAGTTAACCCTGTAAACCTACGCTGCACTCCCTAAATAGCAAGAAGGTCCTTCCACAAATTAGGTGACCAAAACTGCACACAATACTTCAGGTGTGGTCTCACTAGGGCTCTGTACAACTGCAGAAGGACCTCTTTGTTCCTATACTCAACTCCTCTTGTTATAAAGGCCAACATGCCATTCGCTTTCTTCACTGCAAACTGTACCTGCATGCTTACTTTCATTGACTGATGAACAAGTACCCCCAGATCCCGTTGTCCTTCCCCTTTTCCCAACTTGACAGAATTTAAATAGCAATCTGCCTTCCTGTTACTGTTAGCAAAGCGGATAACGTCACATATATCCACATGGGTTGGCGGCGCGACTTACGTCGCAGCGGCGTCTGCAGTCCGTCTGTCGTTTTTTTTTTAATTATTTGTCTCGTTTGAATGTAGTTTAAAGTGTATTTTTTTAAACGGGGTATGTGTGTGGGGGCGGGGGGTGGGGAAACTTTTCTGTGTCCTGCACGGAGAAACCGACCTTTTCTCTGTCGGGTCTCCGTTGTCGTTGGGGCCTATGACCGTGGAGCGGCCACCAACCGGATCGACCTGGGGCTCCAGTCGCGGAGCTGCGGATTTACTTACCATCGCGGAGCTGGCCGAGTTCGGAGCGGGAGGAGCTGTGGTGGCGCGCTACTGCGACCCGACCCCGGCGATTCCGAGGCTCCAACCGCAGGTCCGGTGGACGGTGACACCGGGACCCCGCGGGTCCCTGGTGGGAGAACGCTTTTTCGGTGCTTCCGCAACGGGTTGCGGGGTTGAGGATGACCTGGAGCGGGGCCTTACATCGCCCGGCGCGGCTTTAAATTGCCGCGGGACTTGCTAGCGCACGCCGTGGGCTCCAACACCAAGACCTGGAGCGCGGCTTTGCATCACCCGGCGCGGCTTTAATGGCCGCGGGACACATACCATCACCGGGGCTTTGACTCTGACATTGGTAGGAGAATGAGGAGAATGAGGAGTGCAGGGGAGATATAATACTTAGCCTTCCATCTCAGTGAGGAGGCGATTCACTGTGATGGATGTTTGTTGAAATTGTGTTGTGTCTTTGTTCTTTTTCTTGTATGTATGACTTTAGAAACCAAATTTCGTTTGAACCTCAATTAAGTTCTAATGACAACAAATACATTGTATCATTGTATCATTAAACTGCATCTGCCATGCATCTGCCCACTCACCAAACCTGTCCAAGTCACCGCGCATTCGCATAGCATCCTCCTCACAGTTCTCACTGCCACCCAACTTTGTGTAATCTGGAAATTTGCTAATGTTACTTGTAATCCCTTCATCTAAATTGTTGTAAACAGTCATTGTGCTTGCAAAGGGATACCTACTGCAGCTTGTATCTGGGTATGGGCACAACCCCAACATTCTAATCAGATAAGAATGTCTGTTTCCTTTCAGTTACGAATTCACTGTGTTCTGTGTGAAAGTTGCTACTTGAATTTCATATAATAACTTATATCTTCATATCCCAAAGGCTGTCGTTTCCCGGCGGCATCCCTAGCAGCCAACGATGTGCCCAAAACCTACAAACAATTTGTGTTACATTTACTGGGTTGTGTAATGTGTAAATGGGCTGGATAGGTTGGAGTTTGTAAAATGTGTGCAGGATAGCTTTTCGCAGCAATACATAGAAGTACCTACTAGAGAAGGTGCGGTGCTGGACCTCCTGTTATGAATTGAGACGGGTCAGGTGGCAGAGGTATGCGTTGGGGAACTGTTCGGGACCAATTATCACAATAGCCTTCCGTCACAATAGGTGTTTTGCCTTCCATCACAGCAAGGAGGATATGCGCTATGATGGATGTCCGTGTAAATTGTGTTGTGTCTTGGGTCTTTTTTTTCTTGTGTGTATGACTGCAGAAACAACATTTCATTTGAACCATTATGAGGTTCAAGTGACAAATGAATTGTATTGTGTATTCTGTATTGTGTACAATACCATTAGTTTCAATATAATTATGGAGAGGGTCAGAACTGGACCTAGGGTTGAAATTATTGATTGGAGAAAGGCTAACTTTGAGGAGATGCGAAAGGATTTAAAAGGAGTAAATTGGGACAGTTTGTTTTATGGGAAAGATGTGGAAGAGAAATGGAGGACTTTTAAAGGTGACATTTTAAGAATACAGAATCTTTATGTCCCTGTTCGGTTGAAAGGAAATAGTAAAAATTGGAAAGGCGGGGTTTTCAAAGGAAATTGGACACTTGGTTCGCAAAAAGAGAGAGATCTACAATAATTGTAGGCAGCATGGAGTAAATGAGGTGCTTGAGGAGTATAAAGAATGTAAAAATAATTTTATGAAAGAAATTAGAAAAGCTAAAAGAAGATATGAGGTTGCTTTGGCAAGTAAGATGAAAGTAAATCCAAAGTGCTTCTACAGCAAAATTAATAGCAAAAGGATAACGAGGGATAAAATTGGTCCATTGGAGAGACAGAGTGGGAAGCTATCTGCAAGGCCAAAAGAGATAGGGGAGATATTGAACAATAGGCCATTGAGGGAAGTTAGTGTAGAAATAGCAGGGGCTATGACAGAAATATTTCAAATGTCATTAGAAACGGGAATAGTGCCGGAGGATTGGCGTAATGCACATGTTGTTCCATTGTTTAAAAGGGGGTCTAAGAGTAAACCTAGCAATTATAGTCCTGTTAGTTTGACGTCAGTGGTGGTAAAATTAATGGAAAGGATATTTAGAGATAATATATATAAGCAGCTGGATAAACAGGGTCTGATTAGGAACAGTCAACATGGATTTGTGCCTGGAAGGTCATGTTTGACTAATCTTCTTGAATTTTTTGAAGAGGATACTCGGGGAATTGATGAGGGTGAAGCAATGAATGTTGTATATGGACTTCAGTATGGCTTTTGACAAGGTTCCTCACGGAAGGTTGGTTAAGAAGGTTCAATTGTTGTGTATTAATGGTGGAGTAGCAAGATGGATTCAACAGTGGCTGAATGGGAGATGCCAGAGAGTAATGGTGGATGGTTGTTTGTCAGGTTGGAGGCCAGTGACTCGTGGGGTGCCACGGGGATCTGTGTTGGGTCCACTGTTGTTTGTCATGTACATCAATGATCTGGATGATGGTATCGTAAATTGGATTAGTAAGTATGCAGATTATATTAAGATAGGAGGGGTTGTGGATAATGAAGTAGATTTTCTAAGTCTACAGCGAGATTTATGCCAGTTGGAAGAGTGGACTGAAAGATGGCAGATGGAGTTTAACGCTGATAAGTGTGAGGTGCTACATCTTGGCAGGACAAATCAAAATAGGACGTACATGGTAAATGGTAGGGAATTGAAGAATGCAGGTGAACAGGGGGATCTGGGAATAACTGTGCACAGTTCCCTGAAAGTGAAATCTCATGTAGATAGGGTGGTAAAGAAAGATTTGTGTGTGCTGGCCTTTATAAATGAGAGCATTGAGTATAGAAGTTGGGATGTAATGCTAAAATTCTACAAGGCATTGGTGAGGCCAATTCTGGAGTATGATGTACAATTTTGGTCGCCTAATTATAGGAAGGATGTCAACAAAATAGAGAGAGTACAGAGAAGATTTACAAGAATGTTGCCTGGGTTTCAGCAACTAAGTTACAGAGAAAGGTTGAACAAGTTAGGGCTTTATTCTTTGGAGCGCAGAAGATTAAGGGGCGAATTGATAGAGGTCTTTAAAATGATGAGAGGGATAGACAGAATTGACGTGGATACGCTTTTCCCACTGAGAGTAGGGAAGATTCAAACAAGGGGACATGACTTGAGAATTAAGGGCAGAAGTTTAGGGGGTAACATGGGGGGGGGGGGTTTCTTTACTCAGAGAGTGGTGGCTGTGTGGAATGAGCTTCCAGTGAAAGTGGTGGAGGCAGGTTCGTTTTTATCATTTAAAAATAAATTGGATAGTTATATGGACGGGAAAGGAATGGAGGGTTATGGTCTGAGCGCAGGTATATGGGACTAGGGGAGAATACGTGTTCGGCACGGACTAGAAGGGCCGAGAGGGCCTGTTTCCGTGCTGTAATTGTTATTTGGTTATATGGTTACTGGTCGTGATGGTCTCAGAGAAGAGATTGTGGTGCATGGGCTATTTCCTAAATATACTCCTTTCCCTGTGTTGTTATATTGACAAGTGTCAATTACAGGTATACGGGGATTGCTTACTAGTCTCAGTTGGGGAATTATCCAAATTCTATATATACTAGACTAAGTGGGACCCGTTGGGTCCAGCAGCACAAGGGATGGAAGATCACCTAACGCAATATTCCACCTCCACCAATTCCAATATTGCTGGCCAGTGGGGAAGGGGGGCGGGGCTTTCTGTTGAGCTAGTATGGGTGTTGTGGGCCATAAATGGCGCATACAAATTTACAGACCCCCCCCCCCCCCCCCCCCCGGCCCAGTTGCCCCTATCTTCTTGCCCCTTTCCCCATCACTCAGGGCGACCCCTGTCTCGTCGGGTCCTCCATTGTCCTTGATCTTCCCCCTCCCTCCAGGCGGTCACCCTCCATGTTAAATCTCCATTGTCCATTGTTCTTCACGGCGCCCTGCACCCCCCCCCCCCCTGATGGATCCACATTGCCCATTGTCGCCCCCCTGATGGATCCACATTGCCCATTGCCCCCCCCCCCCCCCCCCCCCCCCCCCCCCCCACCACCTTAATGGCGGTCTCCCCAGACCGGGTCCTCATTGCTCTTCTCACTCTCTGACGGCTCATATTGTTTTGATAACCGTTTCACCTTTTCGTGTGAATCGTGCGCTTGCAGTATGCTACGCTGACGACTTGATTCGATTTGATTTGATTCCTTTATTGTCATTCAGACCTTTCGGTCTAAACGAAATTTCGTTGCCTGCAGTCATACACAATAATAATAAATAACAATACATACAATAAACACAAATTAACATCCACCACAGTGAGTTCACCAAGCACCTCCTCACTGTGATGGAGGCAAAAGTCTTAGTCTCTGTCTCTTCCTTCCTTGTGCTCCCACTGCGCTGAGGCCGAAGATGCCGCCCTGCAGTCCAGCGGACCTCCGTAGTGATGTCGCCGCTGCCGAAAGCCGGAACGCTGTCTCCGTTCCGAGTCGGCCCGCTACAACCTCAACTCCGAGGCGGGCCGCAGCCGAAAGCTGGAACGCCGTCTCAGCGATTCGGGCCAACGCTGCCTCAGCTCCGAGGCCCGCTGCCTCAGCTCCGAGTCCCGCCGCCTCAGCGAGTTGGGCTACCGCTGCCTCAGCTCCGAGTAGGCAGCCTCAGCTCCGAGTCGGGCCGCTGCCGAAAACTGGAACGCCGCATCAGCGAGCCACCACAGCACCGAAGTCGGCCACCTCGCGTTGTAAGCCCTGGCTGGCTCTGCCTCCGGAGCCTCGAGGTTGGTCGCAGTTGGAGACCGCCAGCTCCGCCATTAGGCCTCAGCGCAGACGGAGGCTGTGAAGGGGGATACGACAAGAAAAAGTCACATTCCCCTGAAGGAAGAGACAAAAAAAAACATGTTTCACCCCCCCCCCCCCCAATAACACAATCTAATAAACTAAAATTTAAATAAAACAAGACAAAAAACAACAACAAATAGTAAAAACAGACGGACTGCAGGCGAGCCGCAGCTGCTCAACAGCGCCGCCACTTCATAGACCACGTCACTTCTGAGCATCGAACAAACACAAATATACAAACACACACCCGTGCTTCACTCGGCACAGTCTGGTCCAACCCACCTTCACAGAAGGATCGGAGTTTTAACCCAGTCAGTCACACTCATTGTCTCAGGACTGTTAATAGTCTCGATGTTTCTTTCCTGCGAATTAATGTCTGTCTTGAGGATCGTTTAACTTCATGGTAGGTTAGACTTGCAAAGGACAACATTAGAAGCAATGGCCGATGGGATTTTTTCATGTAGTCCGAGTTGTACCAGACTTAGAAACATAGAAACATAGAAAATAGGTGCAGGAGGAGGCCATTCGGCCCTTCGACTCATTGTGATCATGGCTGATCGTCCCCTATTAATAACCCGTGCTTGTCTTCACCCCATATCCCTTGAATCCACTAGCCCCTAGAGCTCTATCTAACTCTCTCTTAAATCCTTCCAGTGATTTGTCCTCCGCTGCCTTCTGTGGCAGGGAATTCCATAAATTCACAACTCTCTGGAAGAAAAAGTTTTTTCTCACC
The DNA here is from genome assembly GCF_028641065.1 of Leucoraja erinaceus. NCBI lineage: Eukaryota > Metazoa > Chordata > Chondrichthyes > Rajiformes > Rajidae > Leucoraja > Leucoraja erinaceus. The sequence continues at coordinate 139,453,526 of NC_073378.1, read as the reverse complement.
TCAGTCTTAAATTACCTCCCCTTTATTCTAAGACTGTGGCCCCCTATTTCTGGACTTGCCCAACATAGGGAACATTGTCTCTGCATCTAGCTTGTCCAGTCCATTTACAATAGTATATGTTTCTATAAGATATCCCCTCCTCCTTCTAAACTCCAGTGAATACAAGCCGCGTACAATATAACTTGTTCAGAAGTCCCACAGCAGACATCTGCCATTCGTTGTCTTAGCCGCGCCTGGAGACTCAATATCTTCACTTGTCCAGTCGCGCACAGTGGACACACAGTTTCTTCACAGTTTTTCAATTTTTCTATTCGATAGATTAATTGTTGACATTTCATTCCATTTTCCGCCGCTTCCTCTCTCTCCGTTCGTGCTTTATTTACATTGATGTGCGGAGCTGCAGTGTACAGGATGGCGCCAGTTTACATGTCCCTGCCCCTTCCAGACATTCAGCTGCAGATTTCTGTATTTCAATTGATTCCCATTCTTCTCTAAGAATATGTCGAGCGCTGCTGCTCTGATTGGATCCTGCCCGCCGCGAAAGCCGAATGGTGAATACGTTGTCCAGAATGTGTCTGTCTTACTCCGATGGAAACTCGTGGAAATCTTTCAGCGGCATCTATCTTCTTCCACAACAGGTAAACTGCCAGATATTAGCTCTCCCCATGTCCTTCACAACTCCCCTGCTGGTTTTCATGTTCCAAGGTTTATTGGTAAACGTAAACGCGGTTGTTTCTGTAGAGGACCGGTTATCACGATCGCCTCACACGGGAAAGGTCCCCAGTTCGATCCTGGGCAGAAACATAATTTTGGCCCCTACTCCAGACTATCAGTCAAGTGCCTCTCCCTTCCCATTCACCTTGACAACAGCTGCCCAAGGGTCTGGCCTTAACCGTCTGCAATAGGGTGATTTCACGAAAGATCACTGGATCACAGATCCTCACCCACGTGACCGCAAAATTTAAATGGGGTACAAACGTCACTTCCAGTACATGTTATTGATACTGGAGCCGCGCACTTTCAAACCTGTTAAAAACCGCGAAAACGGTTAGTTTTTGAGCTGTAAATAACTGTGCCAGTCGGGGTGACCGCGAGGCACAGCTATCTTACTTTAGAGTCCAGAAGTTAAAGGAAAACGAAGGTAAAGACAAGAGAGCGCTGAAGGGGCAACAACAGCGGAGGTTGTTGGCCGTGCAGATATAAAGATCGAAACATTGGGAATTATCGCGTTTGCTCACTGCATTTCATCAAAACTAAGGCATTATTGATGTTTTGATGAAATGCAGCGCGCAAACGCGATAATTCCCGATATTTTCGATCTTTATATCTGCACGGCCAACAACTTCCGCTGTATTTTTCCCGTCAGCGCTCTCTTGCCTTTACCCTCGTTTTTCTTTATCTTCTGGACTCTAAAGCAGTATAACTGTGCCTCGCGGTCACCCCGACTGGCATAGTTATTTATATTTCAAAAACAGGCCGTTTTCGCGGTTTTTAACAGGTTTGAAAGTGCGTGTTTCTAGCATCAATAACATGTACCGGAAGTGACCTTTGTACCCCAGTTAAATTTTGCGGTCACGTGGGTGAGGATCTATGATCCAGTGACCTTTCGTGAAATCACCCTATACGTCTGCACTTTGAAAATACCCGATCGAACTACTACTCCCACGTGCGGCTGGACGAAGTACAGAATCGGTTCAATGCATGAACCGGATACGAAACACAATTATCCCCATGATGTTATCTCTGCGTAGAATGTATCGACTGGTCTCATAACGTCGGAGCGGTCGAGCTCCAGCATCGGGGGGTATCTAAGCTCTCCGCGCCGGGCGATCTACCCCGGGTCGGGGCAAGTCGAAGGTCGCGCGGCTTTTGAAGCTTCCTGACGACGGTCTCTCCCCGAGACTGCGAGTTCCTCGATGGTAACGCGTGAACGTTAGTCCGGACTTGGTGGGCGGATTGCCTGATCCTGGATGCAGCGAGATATAATATTCTGTAGGTTTACAGGCGCCCTAGCATGAGAATAACTGTCCTCCCCCACCGCAGGCCATCATAGGCATCAGCAATAATATCAATGGTGCTTATGTTTGAAATTTGTTTGGGGAGATGTGGTGAATAAAGTGGTTGATTGGTTGAAACAAAACATTCAGTTTGGTAAACGACCGTGACAGGACTCGAACCTGCAATCTTCTGATATCATCGCATTAAGCGCCGAAGTCAGACGCCTTATCCATTAGGCCACACGGTCTCTTCCCGTTGAAAGATCGTGTTTGAAGATCCCAGGGAAAGCAATGGGAATAATTGTGCGGCCGGTGTCGTGTAGAACACGAGAAGGAAATGATGTAACAACACAGATTGTGTAGGAAGGAACTGCCGATGCTGGTTTAAAACGAAGATAGACACAAAATGCTGCCTATCCCGCTGAGTTACTCCAGCATTTTTTGTCTAACAATACAGATTGTTGTGTTTCAACATGAGGTTTTAACAACACATATAATTACAGTGTTTGAAATGATGTGCCACGCAGAATGCGTCCGTGACGGCACTAGGAGAAATCGCATTTGAACTGATTTTTAGGAGCCGAATCTACAATCGCCCTGTTTTGCCTCACCGCTATAGTGCGGCCATATTCTCCGTGGTGCGATGTACGGATTGTTTCAAGACGTATTCTGAGTGGAATGGACATCTTGAGGCAAACACATATTTTCATCGCTGTTGGGCGTCTGAATCACCAAACTGTATCCCTCATGTAAGTCACAGTGTTATGATCACGTTCCAAAACCATGTAAAAGACAATATCCTTTGTGGTGGAATGATTTCTACGCTGCATAATTAGTTGGGTATATCACCCTTCGATAAGCTTCAGCTTCTGAAGGAAAGTCGTTTTATCCTGTTCTATTATTGGCTGCAAAGCGAGAACAGGCAACGTTGATAGTAATAGCGTATCTTTCCCCGGTGAACGTAATGCATTCCTTGCTCAATTTGAGAAGTCCAACGGGGCGATAACATCTGTCCCATCGTACGGAGTGTGCTGGCTGAACAGCAGTCAAACAAATTCAGGCACATTTCTCTTTCAAAAGTCGAATCTCGGTTATGAGTAATGATATTCTGCTGCAAGCAGTGAGCGCTGTGAAGAGCAGACCAGCATATTCACTACAACTGATGGGTTAACAGATGTTGACTTGTTCCCAACTGATAGTCTACGTTCGTTACCTCGATGGAGAAGCCATGAAGGAGGATTATCTGTTCTCGGAGCCATTGGCCACTACCACATGGGGAGAAGATGTGTTCAGAATGCTGGCAGCCTTCCTCATCAAACATGAGCTTGGCTGGGAACGACTTGTCGGGTGATTAAAGATGGGGCACCTCTCATGGTCGGATGCAGCTCAAGCTTCAAAGCATTCGTGAAGGGTGTCGCTCCCCATGTCTCCTTCACCCACTGCATGATACATCGCCAGGATTTAGCGATGAAGACTCTCCCTCCTCGTCTTCGAGATATGATTTCAGATGTGGTGAAGATTGGGAACCACATTCGAGGGAGCGCAACAAACTCAAGAATCTTCAAAGCGATGTGTGACGAAATGGGAGCCGATTGCACTGTTCTGATCTTCCACCCAGAGATGCGCTGGCTGTCGCGTGATAAAATGCTCAATCATGTGATTCAACTTCGAGAGGAAATGGCGCTGTTCTTGGAGAGAGGGTGTACTGAGAAGGAGAATCAGCTTCATGAAAAGATGCAGGATGAACTGTTCGTGATGAAGGTTGCTAACTTGGTTCTCTTCTTCACCGAGGTGAATTCCTTTAACCTCCCAATGCTACACACGGCTTGTGACAAAGTGGCAGCATTCAGGAGGAAGATTCAACTTTACCAGAGAAGAGTCCAGGACGGTGACACGATTATCTACCCTGATGTGACGACTCTCCAGATACTGAATGCCACTTCCACGAGGAGATCTCAACCCATCTTCTGGCAATTAGTGAAGTCAACGAACGTTACTTCCCCGGACTGGACGGCCGCTCTCGTGATGAGTGCAACATCCCACGCTTTTCCGTTGAAGACGGTGGCATCAGCGATACTGACGTGGCTGCAAAGGTTGAATTTTACCGAACTCGTGAAGATGCGCAGCTCAAGAGTAACTTCATGGAACAAGAGCTCGCCACGTTTTGGCAGTAAGTGAAGGACTGTCCTGTTCTTTCGATGAGGGCCCTGACCCTATTGATCCAGTCCCCCTCAACCTATCGCTGTAAAGCTGGATTCTCAACCATGGTAACTGAAAACGAAAGCATGCAATAGGCGTGTGATCGACGCTGACATGATGCGCTGCCTGTCGAGCATTCATCCAAGGTACACAGAAATGCTGGAGAAACTCAGCGGGTGGAGCAGCATCTATGGATGAGTCTGCATCCTGCGGGCATGAACATTGAATTCTACCAATTGTGTTAGTCCTTGCTGTCTCCTCCTCCTCTTTTTTCCTTCCTTCTCCCCGCCACCCGCTATCAGTCTGAAGTACGGTTTCGGCCCGAAACGTTGCCCATTTCCTTAGCTCCATAGATGCTGCTGCACCCGCTGAGTTTCTCCAGCATTTTTGTGTACCTTCGATTTTCCAGCATCTGCAGTTCCTTCTTGAACAAGATATTCATCCAAACATCTTCTTGTATAAGTACATTTTGATCTTTCTCGTTTGGCATGCTCGAAAGCTGTGACCTGTTCCCCATGCTTCTTTAAACTTAACTAAAACTACTGGCGAGTCTGCGCGAGAATCCACGCAGCAGACTAAGTATAAATCCCACCTACTTAATTACAGGCAGATGAAATTTAAAGGTAACTGGTTATCGTTATAACATACTGAGTTGAGCTAAATGGCTACCACAATACTGATCCACCAATGTATTGTGGGGTAGTACCGATGGAGTAACAGGCTGATGGAGAGACATAGTGTGGGGTAGTGTTGTTGGAGTGACAGACGGTGGGGTAGTAGTGATGGAGTGGTTCATTGGGGGTAGTACTGGTGGACTGATAGATTGTGGGGTAGTACCGATAGGGCGCGTGTTCGTTTTTTCCACTTGTTTTGTTTTTTTTCGTGTGTTTTAATCTATGTTTATAATGTTTCTCTGTGTGTCTTGTGTGGGGGTGGGTGGGCGATGGAGTGGCCAGGAGAGGCTACGTTTTCCATGTCGCATCCCCCGTGGCCTAATATCGAAGATCGGTGCGGCCTTTCCCGGAAACATGCCCGGGGCTTCAGCTGCGGCCGCAGCGTGGCCTCTCGTCGCAGAGCGGGTGAACCGTCGCCGGGATCGCCGGAGGGGAGCGCTCCGTTCGCTGCCCCGCAATAACCTGAATCTGCAGAGCTCCCGCCGGCGCGGCGTTCTGGGAATGCGATCCCTCGTTAGGGACCCGGGAGGAGAAGAGCTCCGGCCATCGGCCAGCGGCCAACCTCTACCGCGGGCGCGGCGTGGAATTACCATCATGAGCGGGGTCCCTCGCCGGGGACCCCTGGAGAGGAGCTCTGACCGTCGGCCCTGCGGTCTACGGTACTTCCGGCTGCAATGCGGCGGGGACTTTAGATCTTCGACCGCCGGACTGCGGCCTACACCAACCGGAAGCTGCGGTCTCCGGAGGTAACGATTCAGGACATACCTGGATTTTACCTTGTCTACTGATCTGGACGCCCGCAGCGGCGGCTGCAGACGGTTGAGATCCCGACCACAGGGCAAAATGGAGAACTGGTCAAATGTTGTGCCTTCCACCACAGTGATGAATGCTGTGGTGGATGTTTATGTAAATTTTTTATTGAGTTTTTGTGTGTTCTTTTTCATTGTACCGCTGCTGGCAAATTTATTTCACTTGCACTTTATGTCTTGGGTCGGTAATTCTTGTTAAAAGATCAAGCTCGAGTCGATGGAGAAAGCGTCTAAGGTGAAGCCAAGTCAGTAGAGCGGCTATGGAAGACCGAGGGAGTGCGGGTAGCGGGCGGCTGTCTATCTCATCTTCCGAGTCGCTGGCGGTACGGCCAGTGACGTCAGACTTGATGCTTCCTGAGAGCACAGTGGCTGCACCATTTGCACCAAAGCTCCCGTTGAGTCGGAGGAGGGTTCTTCTCCTACAGTGGATAGCGTCTTTGGGCGGTGGCCCAGGATGGAGCTCATCATGGAGACGATGCTCCACCATGATACGCTCCAACAGGAGAAGTTGTATGAGCGCGGGTCTCCTCGGGGGCCCGCGCCAGCGGCACTTGTGTCAGGACTGCTTAATGTTTCCCTCTCGGAGGAGGAGAGGAGTCGGGGTCAGTTTTATTCTGACTCCGAGTCCGTAGGCATAGCCATGTGACATGAAGGGTGCGAGCCAGAGGTGGCAGTAATGGCATCAAGATTTGCAATCCCGAACGAAATATGGGAACCGCTGGGTGAAGAATTGGCCGCAAATATAAATTACCTGGCCTCACACCAGCTTCAAGAGCACACTATGGAGGAAACGTCCAAAAAATATGAGACTCCTGCTAACTGTGTCTTGTTCAAAGTACCGACTGTTAACCACGCCATCTGGGGTCACATGGGCGTATCATAGTGGAGGTATCATAGCTCAGGAGGTGAGGCTCCAGAATATACTGAAGCTGCTCGCCTTGGGCATCACAGCTTTCGCCAGATCAGTGGACGAAGGGCCCTGTCTGATGTACAACAGATGCCCTGGCCCTAATGTGCAATGCACATATTGAAATAAATTGCCTAAGGAAGAGTGCCATCCGACCTACTATCAACCCCATGTTCGCGGCGCTGTGCAAATCCAGCAATATTCAACCAGCGAATCTTTTGTTCTCGAAGATCTCTCAACAATAGTCACGGAGCTGGACGACGAGGCAACAACGGTCGGACTCATCATGGCCCCGGCGACTAGCAAAACCTCGCTTCGGCGGCAGAACCCCTACAAACGGTTCGCTGGACCTAGCTGGCCTTTCACAAATATGCGCACTTGGCGCATTCCAACAGTGGCACGGGCGAACATGTTCTTACCCCCCAAAACTCGAGGGCAGAAATATCCACCGGTAACCATGGAGGTAGGTGGGTCTGGTTCTTTCCAGAACATATAATGTGTGCATCCGTCACAAGTTGGGGGGGGGGGGGGGGGGGGGGGGGGGGATCGCACTTGTTTTTGCATGTACAGTATTGGATAACATCAGATTGCACAATATGCAAGGATTTCGAGTTGAATTCCTTCCCAATTTGCGTCCACCACCACAGCATACACCAAGCCGGACATTGTTTTTTTCACTTCAAGATAATTTGGATGTACAAGCTGAAATTGAAAAGTTATACACAAAAGGGGCAATTAAGCAGTCGTTTCGCTAATCTCACCAATTTTGCGTCTAATATTTATCCTAGGCGAAAGAAGGGTGGGGGATGTCGAATCATCCTTGACTTGACGAGCCTTAACCACTTTGTGCAGTATAAACATTTAAAAACAGAAACGTTTGTTACTGCCAAACAACTGAATTCCAGATGATGTTATATGGCATGTATAGATCTTAAAGATGCATATTATTCGATACCCATAGGGATCATCGGAGATAATTGAAGTTTAGTTGGATGAGGCTAATTGTAAATTTAAAGCATTGACCATGGTTTAACCTCGGCCCCTAGATTATTTACAAAACTGTTAAAACCAGTGTTGGAGCTACTCCGTGCTCAGAGTCAATTTGTAATGGCTTATTATAGGGAAGACTCGGGAAGCAGCTGAATATCCGTTTCAGCTGCTAAACTCATGTTTGAGAGATTGGGGTTTCTCATCCATCCAGTTAAATCCAAAGAACGACTTCCGGTGGCTGCTATGAAGCAGTGAAGGCAGCTGCACTGAGTTCTCCTCCAGACAAATCGTGTTTAAAGTGAACTCCCATGCCAGGATCGATTTAAAAACTCTCACCAGGTTTGATGAACGTCGAGGGTATTGCTTACATCAAACTGTGCCAGTGGATTTGGGATTTAAAACGATTTTATCTGTAAAAATCAGATGAGAAAGAGAAGAGATCAGAGAGGACCCAAGAAGACTACAATCAGTCTCCAGCTTCAAAAAGCTCTGGATGAGCTTGAAACCACTCCTGAACCCACTTTTGAAAGTTTGGAAGAGGAGTTGGAGCCTCAACAACCAACAAGCGATATGCCTGCGAGAAGTGATACAAAGGAGAAAGAAATGGAAAGCTGGGAAGAAACGGTAAGAGCTAATATTATTAAAGACATTATTAAAGATCATCAGAAGCAATTTGCCAAAATGAACTCTACAATTCAGAACGATTTCTCCACTATGGAGGGCAATCTTTCTAAGAAAATTGATAATAGCTGCGGCGAAGTAAAAGAGCTTTATGTAGCCCTGAACCAGCAGTTTAAAGGTTTGGAGTCGTGTACTGCGAAGGAATTGGAAAGTATGCGGAGAGATTATAACAATAAACATGACTCCCTGCTGAAGCAATTAACAGACACGGAAACATTGATGGAAGAGATGCAGGGTGAAATGGAACAGATGAGCCACGAAATAACAGGTTTGAAAAAACAACACGATATGAATAGGGAGCTAACGAATAAACTGAATGAGAAATGTCAAGATTTAGAGGCCAGATCAAGGAGGCAAAACCTGAGAAAAAGAGAATAAAGAGGGTGCTGAACACGGCTTTCAAATGCGTGATTTTATCACTAATCTACTTAAAGATGTTTTCAAACTGCCAGAAAAACCAAAGATAAATGTGGCTCATCGAGTGGGTCGCTTCCAAAAACATGTTAGTGCTTCGCCAAGGCAAATTATCGTAAAGTTCCTAGATATTTCAACTTTGGAAAATCTATTAAAGAAGATACCCTATGGAGAAAACCTTACATTCGCTGATAATATCGTAAGATTCTACAGGGATTATCCTCGGGAAATTCTGGCAAAAAGACGCGAGTTTAAAAGGGCAAGCAGTATTTTATATGGACATGCTGAAGTTCGTTATGGCGTGATCTATCCAGCGAAAATGCTAATTTCGTTTAACGGCAAGCAACGCTCATTCACGGACCCGGGCTCTGCTTGCAAATATGCCCGGGAGATTTTAAACAAAATTCAAGGAGGAACAGATTAATAGCCATTTTATCCGTGGAACTTCATTTTTTCTGTTTCAATTAAGACACTAGAACTGTTCAGACGGTTACCAGACAGGCTTAACTGGCAAGAATATGTTTTTCAATAACAGAGGCCGAATTAAATTTCTGAACTGAAAGCACAGATTGAAGCTCAAGGTCGCAGGCTCGTTGCAAAGTCCTTCAGCCCTGAGAACTATGAGACTGTTCCCTTTTGAAATGGCCATGATATGATGCATCTGTCCCACACTATATGACCTATTATTTACACATATAACTAACTAACTAATTAACTAATTACGCGCAATAAACTCAACTAACGTTAAATGCGTAATATACTATACTAACACGACTAACTATATAGCAGGAAGGATGGGGAAGGTTAGACATACATTTTAAATACTAATTATTAATTAACTAACATACAGTTTAATGAAAAGTGTAATTATTGACGAGGTACTTTAACCCATAATTACTTTTATTTTAATCCAAGCTTCCTTCTCAGCTTCCCTTTTATTCTATTTTAAACTGTTCAGTGATTAATTGACCTGATATTATAATTTGGGTAACAACTAGAGGGAACCGTCTAACGTTGGGTCACAATTTAATAGTGCATAATTTCATCGACGGAGGTCAATTTAAAAACAATCCTAGCTACCACTGGTGGCTTTTTTGTAAGATATCGCTTTTTTGATAAATTACACTCACTTTTTTTGTTTATTCACAATTATGTGTTATATGACAACAATTTTTATGGACACTTTATTGTATGTTTGTCTCTTTCCTTTAATTGCGTTTAATAGTGTCAGGACATGTAAAACTACTGCAGAAATTATGAAGGACAACTCTGGATTCGGGATTCCGAGGTACTCGGCTGCATCACATGAATCATACAGTCTAGAAATAATAGCCAATGCAAGATAATAGTCGAATAAATATCGGAGGTCTCACTTTCTGTAGTTGGAACATCAGAGGTGCGAATGAGCCAATTAGGAGGGGTAAAATTATTAAATATGGATATTGCTTTCCTACAAGTGACACATTTGAAACAACAAACTCAGATCAGATTAAGGGCAAACTGGATAGGTCAAACCCATTACTCCCCATTCACCTCTAAATCAAGAGGCACGACCATTATAATTCTGAAGGGTTTACCTTTAAAATTAAATAAATCCATATCTGATAAAGAGGGAAGATACGTTATAGTCACGGGAGAAATTTACAATACACCATTAACTTTGATAAATATTTACGCGCCTAATTTTGATAACCCGCAATTTTTTAAGAAAATAATAAATGTAATCGCAGAGCATAATTATCAAAATATAATAATGGGGGGGGGGGATTTTAACTGTGTTATAGACCCAACCATAAATAAACATAATAAGATAACTATTGAAATGTAAAATCAATAGAATACTATCGGCTAGAGTAATAAGATTATTCCAAATTACAAAACAAGCACACTTCGAATTTGGGGATAAGCCACATAAATTACTTGCGAGGCAACTGAAGCAGCGAGTAAAGGAAAAAACTATTACTAAAATTAAATCGGATAAGGGTGAGTTTCTAACACTGCCAAAGGATATTAATAAGAGGTTTGCCAAATTTTATCATAATTTATATACATCTAAAATAAATACAGATGTAAGTAAAATTACAATTTTTTTAGATAATTGCAATCTCCCAAAATTGGATAGTTTAGAACAGTAGCAATTAGGAGCACGGATTACTAGTGAAGAAATAAAACAAATAATAAACTCATTGAAAAATGGGAAGACCCCAGGACCAGATGATTTAAGTAATGCATTTTATAAAAGATTTCAGGAGTCAATTGTACCATGATTATTCAATTTATACATGCAGGCTTATACTGAAAATAAACTACCAGAAACCCTAGCAGAAGCAACAATAACGCTTATACCAAAAACAGATAAAGATTTAGATGAACCGGGTTCTTATAGAGCTATTTCACTTCTAAATACGGATCAGAAAATTTTAGCAAAGATTCTAGCTAGAAGGCTAAATAATTATATTAACAATTTAATAAATACGGATCAAATGGGATTTATACCCAAAAGACAATCATTTAATAATTTGAGAAGGCTTTTCAATATATTATACTCTCACAATGAGGACAATGAAGATATTTCAGTTGTTACGCTGGATGCAAAGAAGGCATTTGATCAGGTAGAATGGCAGTATTTATACATGGTACTCCAAAAATTAAATACGGGAGAGAATTTTATTAGATGGGTTAAACTACTTTACGATAGACCTATGACAAGAATATTAACTAACAATACGCTATCTCCAAAATTTTACTCATCAAGGGGTAATAGGCAAGGTTGTGCCTTATCACCATTGCTATTTGTCCTTATGATAGAACCGCTGGCCGAAAAGATTAGAAATCACCCGAATATTCACGGATATAACACTAAGGACTAAAACAATAAAATAAAAATTCATTATACGCTGATGATATCCTTTTATATATTACTAATACATAAACGAGCATACCCACCTTATTAACACTAATTGAGGAATTCGGCTCTTTTTCAGGATATAGAATAACTTGGAATAAAAGCGAAATTATGTCTTTAAAACCACAGGATTCGAGACACTTACTAAAATTCCCCTTCAAAATTGCAACAGAAAAATTCAAGTATCTGGGTATTCAAATTACGAGAAGACACAAATCATTATTTAGTGCCAATTTTATGCCACTATTAAATAAACTGAATGATATGATTAAATTTTGGAAAACGCTCCCGCTCTCATTGATAGGTAGATCTAACGCTATAAAAATGACTTTCTTAACACAATTAATATATTTGTTTGAAGCGATCCCAATATATATTCCAAAATACTTTTTCAAAAAACTAGATTCTACTATCACTAATTTTATATGGGATTACAGAGCACACAGAATTCAACGAAAGCATTTGTGTAAACCTAAAGAAGTTGGGGGTTTATCATTACCTAACTTTATGTATTACTACTGGGCAGTGCACATTAAGAACATAATGTACTGGCTGGATAGTTCCACTCAGCAGTTGGAGTGGATAAGAATGGAGAAAGAGGAGTGCCATTCGCACGATATAGGAACGATCTTGCTCTCACCGATAAAATTGAATAGTATAATATATAAGAAGAACCCAATTATTCACAATACAATAAGAATTTGGAAACAAATACAAGTATCCTTGAAATTAAATAATCTATCAGTACTAACCCCACTATTGAACAACCCCGCATTCAAACCATCTCTCATCGACAAAACATATCAACAATGGGATAGACTGGGGATTAGGAAAGTAGGGGATATGTATGAATTGGGCAGACTGTTATCATTTCAACATTTAAAATTAAAATTTAAACTGAAGGATAATCAATATTTTAAATATATACAGATATGTGACTTTATGAAGAAATATACACATAGATTTCAAACTATATTTTAAGACCCTTTAGAAGAAGCAATGAATATTAAGGCTGATTCACAAAAACTAATATCATACTTTTATAATAATATATTAAATAGAGAATTACCCTCAACAGAAGCACTGAGAGAACAGTGAGAACATGACCTAATGATAAAGATCTCGAAGGATAGTTGGGTAAAGTATCTGATGAACACACATAATGGTTCTATTAATGCAAGCCATAATTTAATTCAATTCAAATTATTACATAGACTATATTATTCAAAAACGAGGTTGAATAAATTTTATCCAAACGTCTCTCCCAGATGCGATAAATGTTTGTTTCAAAACGCCAATATGACACATTCATTTGTAGGATGTACAAAGCTGAATAAATTTTGGAGTGATATATTTGATATATTTACAAAGCTTTTCAAGTCCAGAATAGAACCTAAAACGGAATGGATTATATTTGGAATAATAGGAGAAGATATCAATTTAAATAAAGACCAAAACGTTTTTTTTTAATTATAGGTTAATCATTGGAAATAAATTGATACTTCAATTTTGGAAAAATACAACCATACCAACTGTTAAAATGTGGATTAGGAATATGATGGACATAGCACGCCTTGAAGAAATGAGATTCCGACTAATAGATAAATATGACCAATTCTTAAGGAGTTGGTCTCCTTTCATCGACTTTTTGGAATTATGTGATGCAGCAGTACCGTAAAGATTGCTGATTTCAGTTCATGCTAATCTACATCTCCGAATAAAGATTTTGAAAAATTCTCTTTTAAGGGGCCTTCTCTTCTATTTCTACTTCCCACTTGTTCTTCTTTTATATACACACTTCACGTTTTTTTATTCTCTACCATCTATTTTTCCACTTTATCCCCTTTCTATTGTTTTCTTTTTCTTGTCTTGCTTACTTCCTTCTCAAAACATAAAACTAGAGGTTGTACATAGAATGGATTACGGTATGACATAGTTGGCACCTATAATTAGGTTCCACTGTACTGTTTTGTACTGTATTAACTTCTAATAAAATAAACAAAAACAAAAGAGAAAAACAAATCAAAATTGATACCAATTAGAGTTTATGATTATTTGGGATTCACCATTAACCCACCACACATGTCTGTGACCCTGCCCTGGGGCAAGAGATTAGAACTAATTGAAGGCTGTAACGATCTCGGTGTTGAGCAGCAACCTTCAATTCGACATGTGGCTGGCTAATTGGCAAATTAGTGGCTGCTTTCCAGCTGTACAGTTTGGGGCTTTGCATTACCAAAATTTACAACGTGCAAAGGAACAGGCACTCAAAATACATACAGGTCACTTCGATAGGCCCATACGGTTACCACTTGAAGCCATTGCTGAATTACAGTGGTGGATAGCGGACATTTGGCGTTGCTCCAGTAATATTCTGATTGAGAGACCTTCAGTGGTTTTACAGACTGATGTTAGTACTCTAGGATGGGGTGCTACTGATACCATATCTAGCATCGGAGGCAGATGGAATATGCATGAGGCATTTATTCTTCAATCACATGGTATTAATTATTTAGAACTGTTGGGAGCATTCTATAGCCTTAAGGCGTATTGCACTAGTATGCATCACTTGCATGTTCAGCTGCAGATTGACAACATTACGGCAGTGTCATATGTTAATCACATGGGTGGAATCAATCTTTCTTACAGTTTGGCTTTCTTCCCAACCAACTGTTCAAGCGCTTTTGATTGCAACATGCGCCTTAATTTAGTTCAACAAAGAAACTCACAAGTTACTAAAGAACCAGTGATAAATTGGCTAACCTTATTTGGCACTGGTGTATTACAAGTAACATTTGGGTTTCAGCTATCTACTTACCAGGTAGATTCAACATGGTGCGGGAAACCAGGTCACGAAAATTTAATAACAACACAGAATGGATGTTGAATCATGAAGTGTTTAGTGATATTATCGCTCACTGTGGTGTACCAGATATCGATTTGGTTGCATCCAGACTCAATTACCAGTCACCGAAGTATGTTTCATGGGAGGTTACACAAAAAAGCTGGAGAAACTCAGCGGCTGCAGCAGCATCTATGGAGCGAAGGAAATAGGCAACGTTTCGGGCCGAAACCCTTCTTCAGACTGATCGGGGGCGGGGGTGGGTGGGGACAAGAAAGGGAAAAGGAGGAGGAGCCCGCAGGCTGGGGGGTGGGAGGAGACAGCAGGGGGGCTGAGGAAGGGGAGGAGACAGCAAGGACTAACAAAATTGGGAGAATTCGATGTTCATGCCCCCGGGGTGCAGACTCCCCAAACGGAATATGAGGTGCTGTTCCTCCAATTTCCGGTGCTGCTCGCTGTGGCCATGGAGGAGACCCAGGACAGAGAGGTCGGAGACGGAGTGGGAGGGGGAGTTGAAGTGCTGAGCCACCGGGAGGTCAGCTTGGTTATTGCGGACCGAGCGGAGGTGTTCGGCGAAACGATCGCCCAACCTCCGCTTGGTATCACCGATATAGATCTGCTGACATCTAGAGCAGCGGACGCAATAGATGAGGTTGGAAGAGATGCAGGTAAACCTCTGTCGCACCTGGAACGATTGCTTGGGTCCTTGAACGGAGTCGAGGGGGGAGGTAAAGGGACAAGTGTTGCATCTCTTGCGGTTGCAAGGGAAAGTGCCCGGGGAGGGGGTGGACCGAGAGGGAAGGGAAGAATTGACAAGGGAGTTATGGAGGGAGCGGTCTTTGCGGAAGGCAGATATGGGGGGAGATGGGAAGATGTGGCGAGTGGTGGGGTCACGTTGGAGGTGGCGAAACTGACGGAGGATTACTTTTTGTATGTGACGGCTGGCGGGGTGAAAGGTGAGGACTAGGGGGACTCGGCCCTTGTTGCGAGTGCGGGGATGGGGAGAGAGAGCAGTGTTGCGGGGTATGGAAGAGACCCTGGTGCGAGCCTCATTTATGGTGGAGGAGGGGAACCCCCGTTCCCTGAATAATGAGGACATTTCAGATGTCCTGGTGTGGAACGCCTCATCCGTGGAGCAGATGCGGCGTAGACGGAGGAATTGGGAGTAGGGGATGGATGTTTCATGGGAATCAGACCCAGGGGCAGTGGCGGTAGATGTATTTTCGCTGCACTGGGGTGGAATGTTTTTATATGCATTTCCCCCATTTTGCCTCATCAGTCGGCGCTTGCTCAAGATCAAGCAGGAATCCGCCTCATGTAGTACCCGACCTGCCTACACAGCCATGGTTCCCACTCGTTTTGCGAATAATAACACAGCCTCTTATGACTGTCACTGAACGTAGTAACCTGTTGGTGCACCTTGTGTCTGGGGAGAAACAGCCATTGCATGACCGTATTATTCATTAATTTGCAGATTTTAAGGAGGCCATACCCGGGGCTCGGACTATCCGTTCGTACCGTCGATGTGATCACTGCGGCTTGGAGGGATAGTACCAGAAAAACAGTACATCTCTCATGTCAAGAAAAGGGAGGTGTTCTGCTTGCGGGGAAACATATCATATCACACGACACGCATCTGAGACGTGTTGGAATTTCTTTCAACCCTATATTTTGATGAGGGTTTAAGCTATAGTGCCATCAATAGTACCAGGGGTGCCCTGTCATCGTACTTATGGCAGGGATCGGATCAACATTCTGTTGGTTCTCATCCTTTAATAACCCAGTTCATGAATGGTATTTTAACTCCAATCCCCCCAGGCCCAGGTACTCGGAAATCTGGGATGTGAGCGTGGTTCTCACGCTGCTTCGCCAGTGGGCTCCAGTCACATCACTGTCTTTGCCCAAATTCACTCTCAAGGTGGTCATGCTCATGGCACTGGTTTCAGCGCAAAGGGGGTCCATGCGTTGCAGAAGCTGCGACTGGACAGGATGGTGTCATCTGTAAATAAAATAACGTTTTATATTTATGATTTAATTAATCAGAGCTGACCAGGGGTGTCAGGGTCCAAGCTTATTTTTACGGCATACACCACGGACTTCATGTTGTGTGAAGTTACGCACTTACAGCAATATATCAAGGTCACCAAGAGCGTTAGAGGCTCCGAGGTATCATTATTTATCAGTGATAAAAAGCCGCATAAAAAAGTGTCGGTACAGACCATTTCAAGATTGCTGAAAGAGGTTCTGGTGTATGCGGGTGTAGACACTGACATTTTAAAATCTCACTCCACCAGGGCGGCCTCAACGTCAGCAGCGAGGGCACTGGACGTCCCTCTCGGCCATATCCTCGCGGCCGAAGGATGGTCAAATAAACTGACTTTTCAAAGATTCTTTAATAAACCGTTTACCAATACCATGGGGTATTGGCCCATTCTATCTTTGGTTCTAATCCATAGCTTCCCCATGGGAGAAAGGGGTTGCTATTATTTTTCCTTTTGTTAAGTAAAGCATCAACGTGTTCAAATATATGCCACGTTTCATTGCATTGTTTATTACCCACTCATCCTGGGTCAACTGATGCAGTGTTTGACGCCTGGATTCGTATCTACGACATGAAATCACAGAGCTTTGAAATCTTCACGGAATCATTCACGTGACTCCGAAGTAAAAACGATGAGCGATTACGTACCCACCGCTCCCAGCCCTCATATCATTAAGGCCATCTGGTAGTTCCAGATTTCTAATCTTACTATGTTACTTCAATTACTGTTATCTGTGATTTCACACCGCTGCATTGAAGATTTACGCGCATGCGAACTGGCGGGGTTCTTCTTCACGTAATTGCTCATCGTGACTCCTAATAAAATGAAGATCAAACTTCAAACTGGTAAATTCTCGTTTAATCTTACTATAATTACGCATCTGAGCAATTACAAATACCTGTGAAGCCATGTGTCCTAAACATTATTTTGCCCTGAAATGGGGGGAATATAAATAAATATTGCGATAAATTCTACATGTTGAAACCAACATGTATAAAAATGGTCTTTCTTAAAATCTGCCAATGTGCACTTGAAACACATGTGATTTTTTTTCTATAACATCTCAAATTTTGCAGAACGGAGGCAAATAAATAAATGATGGGTTTGCCTCAAACATTATGGAGGGCATTGTGCACGTGATAACCCAGATGGGCCACCTGCATTCAAAGCTCCATCGAATAAAGGCAAACGTGCCACGCATCCTCTTCAATGCCTCTCCAATCCTTGTCGTTCCATTTAAGAGACTATATACTGTTCCCGGGTGCCCCTATGTTTTCGAAGTCTCCACAGCTCTGTCATTTAGTGTGTCGTCCCTGGACTGTTTAACTTCCAGAAATTAACACTTCGCATTAGTCAGAATAAACTTCCATTAGTCATTCCTGTTTCCCATTTTCTCAATTGATCTGTTATTTTTAAATAAGAAAACATGTTCAGTGTCCACCACATCACCAATCCCGGTGTGAATAACAACCTTGCGTAGCATGCCACCTTCTTTCTCATCATCATAGTTTATATATATCATAAACAACAGTGAACACAGCATCTCGGCATGCAGCACATCACTGGTGACACGCCTTAAGTCCGAAGAACTATTCGCTACCATCACATCCTAACTTCTATCTCCTAGCAAAGTCTACAACGACAAATCGCCCATAATAATCAATACACATTACAGGAAAAATCTTAGCCCATACACTGAGCTTGGTATATTACTTGTCTTAATGACTACATGCCTGTCGCACTGACCTCTGTAGTCACGAAGAGACTTAAAAAGCTCGTGCTGGCCAAGCTGAAAAATATCACGAACCTCTGGACCCTCTGCAGTTTGCATATCGGGCCAATAGATCTGTGGATGATGCAGTCAACCTGGGCCTGCACTTCATCCTACAGCACCTAGACCACCAGTGGACCTATGCGAGGTTCCTGGTTGCTGATTTTAGCTCTGCATTTAACACCATTGTGCCAGAGCTACTACACTCCAAACTTTCCGAGTTGACTGTGCCTGAACGCCTCTGTCGGTGGATCACCAGCTTGCTGACAGGCAGGAAGCAGCATGTGATGCTGGGAAAGCACATATCGGACCAACAAACGCTCAGCATAGGATCACCGCAAGGCTGCGTACTCTCTGCTTTCCTCTACTCTCTCTACACCAACGACTGCACCTCCACAGCCTCCTCTGTCAAGCTTCCCAAGTTTGTGGACGCACAACCCTGAATGGACTGATCCAGGATTTGCCTACATACCTGAAGTGTCACAGCAGGCATCCTAGTCCCGTCACAACAACCTGGAGCTCAATGCTCTTAAGACGGTGGAGTTGATTGTAGACTTTAGGAGAACTCCACTTCCCCTCACCCCACTCACCAACAACAACACCACAGTCACATCTGTGTTTTTAAGTTTTTGGGAACCATAATCTCCAAGGACCTAAGTGGGGGGCTACCATCGACTCCACAGTCAAAAAGGCACAACAGATGATGTACTTCCTACGGCAGCTGGGGAAACACAGTCTTCCACAGGCAATGATGATCCAATTCTACACGGCCATCGTATCGTCTGTTCTCACCTCCTCCATCATGGTCTGGTTTGGCTCAGCCACCAAGCACCACACTTGGAGGCTGCAGTGTACTGTACACTGATGAACAATGATGAACTGCGCACTGCAAGGACCAAGAAGCGAGCGGGCAAGATCAACTCCGACCCCTCTCACCCTGGCCACAAACTCTTTGAATCACTTCCCTCTGGAAGGAGACTCCGGACTGTCAAACCTGCCACAGCCAGACATAAAAACAGCTTTTTTATCTATGAGTAGTTGCTCTACTCAACAGCCAAAAATCTGTAGCCTCCCTTTGATCTGGTATTTTGTTGGTTCACAGCTTGATCAATGGTGTTTTATCATTAATGTTTTATTATTATTAATGTTTAGTGATTTCGGAATCATTCGTAGCTGTCACTGTATGTCATGTTGTTATTTGTGGGCGGAGCACGAGCACATCCTTTGTATGTGAATACTTGGCCAATAAACGTATTTACTTACTTACTTACTTACTTGGTATATGAGTATCCCTGTTGATGCCTTTTCACCCTGAAAGCCGGGTTTAATCTGCAGCGACATGAGAAGGCGAACTATCAAGCACGGATTTTCATTGCCCACCCATTTCCTTGCTATCATTGACGCGAATACATTACTGGAACATTCACAAGCAAGCAGCGAACATTAATAGAACGTGACGTGGGGTCTACGAGTAAACCTAGCAATTATAGACCTGTTGGTTTGACGTCAGTGGTGGGAAAATTAATGGAAAGGATACTTAGAGACAATATATATAAGCATCTGGATAAACAGGGTCTGATTAGGAACAGTCAACATGGATTTGTGCCTGGAAGGTCAAGTTTGACTAATCTTCTTGAATGTTTTGAAGAGGTTACTCGGAAAATTGATGAGGATAAAGCAGTGGATGTTGTATATATGGACTTCAGTAAGGCCTTTGACAAGGTTCCTCGCGGAAGGTTGGTTAAGAAGGTTCAATTGTTGGGTATTAATGATGGTGTAGCAAGATGGATTCAACAACGGCCGAATGGGAGATGCCAGAGAGTAATGGTTGATGGTTGTTTGCCAGGTTGGAGGCCAGTGACTAGTGGGGTGCCACAGGGATTTGTGTTGGGTCCACTGTTGTTTGTCATGTACATCAATGATCTGGATGATGGTGTGGTAAATTGGATTAGTAAGTATGCAGATGATACTAAGATAGGTGGGGTTGTGAATAATGAAGTAGATTTTCAAAGTCTACAGAGAGATTTATTCCAGTTGGAAAAGTGGACTGAAAGATGGCAGATGTAGTTTAATGCTGGTAGGTGTGATTTGCTACATCTTGGCAGGTCAAATCAAAATAGGACGTACATGGTAAATGGTAGGGAATTGAAGAACGCAGGTGAACAGAGGGATCTGTAAATAACTGTGCACAGTTCCCTGAAAGTGGAATCTCATGTAAATAGGGTGGTAAAGAAAGCTTTTGGTGTGCTGGCCTTTATAAATCAGAGCATTTAGTATAGAAGCTGGGATGTAATGTTAAAATAGTACAAGGCATTGGTGAGGCCAATTCTGGAGTATGGTGTGCAATTTTGGTCGCCTAATTATAAGAAGGATGTCAAGAAAATAGAGAGAGTACAGATGAGACTTATTAGAATGTTGCCTGGGTTTTAGCAATTAAATTAGGGCTTTATTCTTTGGAGCGCAGAAGGCTAAGGGGGGACTTGATATGGGTATTTAACATGATGAGAGGGATAGACAGAGTTGAGGTGGATAAGCTTTTCCACTGAGAGTAGGGAAGATTCAAACAAGGGGACATGACTTGAGAATTAAGGGACAGAAGTTTAGGGGTAACATAAGGGGGAACTTCTTTACTGAGAGAGTGGTGGCTGTGTGGAATGAGCTTCCAGTGAAGGTTGTGGAGGCAGGTTCGTTTTTATCATTTAAAAATAAATGGGATAGTTACATGGACGGGAAACGAATGAAGGGTTATAGTCTGAGCGCAGGTATATGGGACTAGGGGAGAATACGTGTTCGGCACGGATTAGAAGGGTCGAGATGGCCTGTTTCCATGCTGTAATTGTTATATGGTTATATAACGAAGTTGGAAACACGAAGCTGAAATATTGGTAAGCTGGCAAGCTGTGTTTACCAAATAGCTAAGCCAGTGTGAAGTGACTGAAGAACGGCAGGTATCACGGTTGGAAATTAGACACAAAAACCTAGAGGAAATCAGAGGGTCAGGCCGCAGGATCTGCAGGAAAGTAACGAGATCTATCTTCAGACCAGCATCTGCAGTTCCGTCCTACACAACGGAGAGTATAACGTTATACATTGCTACGCGGAAGGAATATAATTATAAAGACAATATATTATCTTGCCATGAAGTAAATCAGCACGGAATCTTTCTGCAGTTCATGTCCGAGCGGTCTCCTCCCACAAAATATCGACCTGCACACCGCCTGATCGTTTCAGAGAACCAGACTAACTTCGACCAACGCAATGTGTCCTTAAGCCAAAGTGGGCCACGCGACCTAGAAACAGTCTTCCGTAAAAATGCCGACTCCCAGCAGTTGGTCCAAAATCTGCAAACTTCTTAAATGCCCTCACTACCCAGATCCAACCACTTTTTCTGGCAGTATATACTCGGTACGTATTACATTCTGAATAAAGGAGGCCTCCGCATCCCCTGCTGAATTTCTTCACGCTGTTATCTCTGATATGGGAAGACGTACCCACCGTCAACACTGTCGATCCACTTCTAAATGTATACAGACCCTCTCGTATCCACCTCCGCGCCGCAGAGAACAGTTGTAACGCCCAGTCTCTTTTCATAACTTGAACGTGCCCTGCCACGCAATATCCTGGCCAATCTCCTCTGCAGCTTCTGAAATGCCGTGATATTCTTCTGAATATAGACAGAAATGCTGGGGTAATTCAGCGGGACAGGCAGATCTCTGAAGGGAAGCATCTGCAGTTCCTTCCAAAACATGCCATTCTTCTGATGATAATCATAATTGTATGCAGTACTCCAGCCGTGGTCTGACAAACGTTGTGTACATTTGGAGGATAGCTTCTGCATTCACTGCCCTGCCGATTCTCTAGTGAACCTTCCTAATACGTCATCCACCTCTATTGCCACCTTCAATGGCGAATGGAGTAGAATTCCGAGGTTCCTCCGAATCCCCAAACTGTACTATTCATGATGCATGTGCTCGTCACTGTAATGCATTATTATTTCTCGATCGTTCCTCTTAGGAAATTAATAGTGGAATTTGGGTTTGAAATTGGCATTCGTTGTATTTTTAGGTATCTCGTCCAAACTCGACTGTAATTCGACTGTGGCAGAGAAATCGTCTGGAATTCTCTGCCACAGAAGGTAGTTGTGGTCAGTTGAGGCCAGTTCATTGGCTCTATTTAAGAGGGAGTTAGATGTGGCCCTTGTGGCTAAAGGGATCGGGGGGTATGGAGAGAAGGCAGGTGCAGGATACTGAGTTGGATGATCAGCCATGATCATATTGAATGCCAGTGCTGGCGCGAAGGGCTGAATGGCCTACTCCTGCACCTATTTTCTATGTTTCTATGTTTCTAAAATGTTACCCGTGATGGATCAAAGATTATTTGACAGGATTTGAATTTCTGTAGACAACGAAGTGACAGTGTACCTGCAAATCAGCACACTATTGGGTGTCACATTGACATTTGTTATTTTCACTTGCAAGTTTAAATAAGGATACTGATGGATCAGTCTCGAGTTTGGCCGTGCTGTGTGTGGAATTTGCTCTATCTGCCTTTAATCATATGGTTTTCTGGAGGTCTCAAATTTCCTCTATAACCCCTTAACTTTATAGCCAGTTGTCATAAGCTTCCACAGTCCAAAATCATAATCTTCCGCCATCACGCCCTGCTTGTTTGTGCCTACACCAATAGCCTCTCTTTGGAGTTTGTTTTTCTTTAATATTACGCACTCTTTTGATCTCCACTTAATAAAATACGTGGAGGCATTGGATAGATTTGCGGATGTTTGCCAAAATGATGCCTTGGTTAGTGGGTATCAGCTACGCGGTTGGACATTTGGAATGTTTACGGAAACGCCGGAGAGTCCGTGGAGATTGAGAGTACAGGAAAACCTCGCTACAAAAGACCATGAATGGTGGGGGGGGGGGGGGGTGTGGGGGGGGGGGGGGGGGGGGGGGGGTGGGGGGGGGGGGGTGTGGTAGGGATAGTCCGTTTTTTTTTGGAATGATGGCTGGAACAGAGTAAGGGATTATTGTTGTATAGGTAGTAGTGACAGGCTCTCGGTCTGTTAAAGCGCCTCGAAACCAGGTTATGTCACCCTCCCGTATGCTGACTGCCTTGGGAGAGGCGAAGATCGTCGCAGACTTTGGATGCGGCCCGCGGGCAGCCTGGGTGCAGTTAAGACTTGATGGTGGTGATGGCGGTGTCGGCAGCATTGATGAATGAGGCGGCGGTATGCTCTGCCTGGGTAGCTATGGAGGTGTAAATAACGCCGGCGGCTGGCATGGCTTAGGGCCGATAAAGGTGGCGGCGGTGGCCGGTACGGCCTGTCAGCAGAGTTGAAGATAGAAGGCCTTTTGTGGCGTTCATAGCGTCGGCAAGCACGGCCTGGGACCGGCCAAGGTGACGTTAGCGTTGGCAGGTATGGTGGCGGCAGGTGCTGCCTTGGAGCGGCCAGTGTGGAAGTGGCGGTGGCTATTACGGCCGGCGCAGCCAGGGAACGGTCGGTGCCGGGGGTGTTGTCGGCAGTCCAACCTGGCAGTGAAGGTCGGTAGGTCAGTTCGCAGCAACCGAAATCCATTATAAAGAAGTCAGTAAAAACAACGTTACAACATTGTGTAAAATGATGGGAGATATAGATACAGAGGGCCGTCAGTGCCTTTATGCAAGTTTGGAAACATTCAAAGACGAAAGGGCATTGCTTTATTGGGAGGAGCACATTGTTTCGCCAAAGGGTGGCCGGAGTCCGGAACCCGCTGTCGGGGCTGATGGGGAGTCGGATACGGTCATGGCGTTTTTAAATGGACACATGCATATGCAAGTGATAGTAGGATATGGATAATGAACAGGAAGTTGAGAATAGTTGGGATTGGTATAATTTTCGGCCCAATGTCCCTGTTTTAATGCTGTACGTTTATTTATTTCATCTCTATAGATTGGTTATATTCTAACTAGCGAATTGTAGTGCTTGTTTTATATGCGTTTTATGTTAACAAAAGCTTGCCTACGTCATTCAGTTTGAGTAGCTGCTAGGAACTGTAATGTCCTGCATATCGATGCTGTAAGTGGATTTAATAAACATGTGTTGTATTTTGATATGTTTGACTCGACTCATTACATGGGTGTCAACAGTGGGACAGGAATCCACGCCTCCAATTGAGAGTGTCAGAGGGTGAGCCTTTCCTACTCTGTTCACGTTTATCGGGTTTTGATTTTTTCTAAATTAGTTTATGTGCCGGTTATCTCTATCGTGGCAAACTCGTCTCACCGTCCTAGTCCTCTGATCTTTGACTCTGGCATTGCTGATCTCTGGCGTCTTTTCGAGCGTGACTACACTCAATGTGTTCGCGTCGTTCATTGCAACGACCCCCTGATGTGCATGCTTCTGTGTACTCAACTTAGCGGCCCCAGAATCGTGCCGACAATTTCACATTTGAGCCAGCCGATTTGGATGCTAATGGACAGGTCCTAGTGCCTGCGGAAACGATTGATGACCCTGCCGTTTTATTAGCAAAGTTTAGACAGTTGTTTGACCTGCCATCGAACTACATTATTGAACGTACCAAGTTTCATGCTCGCATGCAACAGATTGATGAACCAATTGAACGTTTAATCAGCGATTGAACACATGGCTGCACGTTGCCAGTTTCGTGATCTGTGCCATGAACTCATACGTGACAAGATTGTTGGAGGTATGCTTGATAGCAAGTTAAGGGACGAACTGCTTCGTAACACTGACCTATATAACCATATAACCATATAACGATATAACAATTACAGCACGGAAACAGGCCATCTCGACACTTCTAGTCCGTACAAAACACGTATTCACCCCTAGTCCTATATACCTGCGCTCAGACCATAACCCTCCATTCCTTTCCCGTTCATATAGCTATCCAATTTATTTTTAAATGATAAAAACGAACCTGCCTCCACCACTTTCACTGGAAGCTCATTCCACACAGCCACCACTCTCTGAGTAAAGAAGTTCCCCCTCATGTTACCCCTAAACTTCAGTCCTTTAATTTTCATGTCATGTCTCCTTTGAATCTTCCCTACTCTCAGTGGGAAAAGCTTATCCACGGCAGCTCTGTATATCCTTCTCATCATTTTAAAGACCTCTATCAAGTCCCCCCTTAACCTTCTACACTTCAAAGAATAAAGCCCTAACTTGTTCAACCTTTCTATGTATCTTAGTTGCTGAAACCCAGGCAACATTCTAGTAAATCTCCTCTGTACTCTCTCTAATTTGTTGACATCCTTCCTATAATTAGGCGACCAAAATTGTACACCATACTCCAGAATTGGCCTCACCAATGCCTTGTACAAATTTAACATTACATCCCAACTTCTATACTCAATGCTCTGATTTATAAAGGCCAGCACACCAAAAGCTTTCTTTATCACCTTAGTTACATGAGATTCCACTTTCGGGGAACTGTGCACAGTTATTCCCAGATCCCTCTTTTCACCTGCATTCTTCAATTCCCTACCATTTACCATGTACGTCCTATTTTGATTTGTCCTGGCAAGGTGTAGCACCTCACACTTATCAACATTAAACTCCATCTGCCATCTTTCAGCCCACTCTTCCAACTGGCATAAATCTCTCTGTAGACTTTGAAAATCTACTTCATTATCCACAACCCCACCTATCTTAGTATCATCTGCATACTTACTAATCCAATTTACCACACCATCATCCAGATAATTGGTGTACATGACAAACAACAGTGGACCCAACACAGATCCCTGTGGCACCCCACTAGTCACTGGCCTCCAACCTGACAAACAACCATCCACCATTACTCTCTGGCATCTCCCATTCAGCTACTGTTGAATCCATCTTGCTACTCCACCATTAATACTCAACCATTGAACCTCCTTAACCAACCTTCCATGAGGAACCTTGTCAAAGGCCTTACTGAAGTCCATATATACAACATCCACTGCTTTACCCTCATCAATTTCCCTAGTAACCTCTTCAAAAAATTCAAGAAGTTTAGTCAAACAAGACCTTCCAGGCACAAATCCATGCTGACTGATCCTAATCAGACCCTGTTTATCCATATGCTTATATATATATATTATCTCTAAGTATCCTTTCCATTAATTTGCCCACCATTGACGTCAAACTAACAGGTCTATAATTGCTAGGTTTACTCTTAGACCCCTTTTTAAACAATGGAACAACATGCGCAGTACGCTAATCCTCCGGCACTATTCCGGTTTCTAATGTCATTTGAAATATTTCTGTCATAGCCCCTGCCGACCTAACCATTAATCATGCAGAGCACTCCTGTCGGATTGCTGAGATAATTGCTGAAGTACGAGGGGAAGTTGGTCAGAAATATAAAGAAGAACAGTAAAAGCTTATTTAGATACGTTAACGGGAAAAGAGTTGCACAGTCAAACGTGGGTCCCTTGAAGGCACACACGGGTGAAATTATTATAGGTAACAAGGAAATGGCAGAAGAGTTGAACTGGTACTTCGGAACTGTCTTCACTAAGTAAGACACAAACAATCTCCAAATGTACGTGATGACATAGGATCTAAGGAGGTCGAGGAACTAATATAAATTTTCATTAGGCAAGAGATAGTATTGGGTAGGCTAATGGGACTGAGGGATGATAAATCCCCTGGGCCTGATGGTCTAGATCCAAGGGTCCTCACTGAGTTGGCTCTAGAAATAGTGGACGCATTGGTGGTCATTTTCCAATGTTCAATACATTCAGGATCAGTTCCTGTGGATTGGAGGATAGCTAATGTTATCCCATTTTCAAGAAAGAAGCGAGAGAGAAAACGGGGAATTACAGACCAGTTAGCCTGATTTCGGCGGTGGGAAAGATGCTGGAGTCAATTATTATAGAGGTAACAATGAGGCATTTGGATAGCAGTAAAAGGATTAGTCCAAGTCAGCATGGATTTATGGAAAGGAAATCGTGCTTGACTAATCTTCTGGAATTTTTTGAGGATGTGAGAACTAAAATGGATCAAGGGGTGCCAGTGGATGTAGTGTATGTACACATTCAGAAAGCCTTTGGTAAGGTCACGCACGGGAGACTGGTGACTAAAATTAGAGCACATGGTTTTGGGGGTAGGGTGTTGACATGGATAGAAAATTGGTTGGCAGACAGGAAGCAAACAGTGGGAGTGAACGGGTCCTTTTCAAAATGGCAGGCAGTGGCGAGTGGAGTGCCACAAGGCTCGGTGTTGGGGCCGCAACTGTTTACATAGAAACATAGAAAACATAGAAATTAGGTGCAGGAGTAGGCCATTCGGCCCTTCGAGCCTGCACCGCCATTCAATATGATCATGGCTGATCATCCAACTCAGTATCCCGTACCTGCCTTCTCTCCTTACCCCCTGATCCCCTTAGCCACAAGGGCCACGTCTAACTGCGTCTTAAATATAGCCAATGAACTGGCCTCAACTACCCTCTGTGGCAGAGAGTTCCCGAGATTCACCACTCTCTGTGTGAAAAAAGTTCTTCTCATCTCGAAAAAAGTTCTTCACATCTCGAAAAAAGTTCTTCTCATCTCGAAAAAAGTTCTTCTCATCTCGTATACCATATATACTAATGATTTGGAAAAGAGAATTAAGAGCAACACTAGCAAATTTGCGGATGACTCAACGCTGGGTGGCAGTGTGAACTGTGAAGAGGATGTTAGGGGGTTGCAGGGTGACCTGGACAGGTTGAATGAGTGGGCAGTTGCGTGGCAGATGCAGTATAATATAGATACATGTGAGGTTATCCACTTTGGTGGCAAAAACAAAGGTGCAGATTATTATGTCAATAGGGTTAGGTTAGGTAAGGGGTTGGTGCAGCCAAACCTGCGTGTCCTTGTACACACGTTACTGAGGGTTGGCGTGCAGGTACAGAAGGCAGTGAAGAAAGCTAATGGATTGCTGGCTTTCATAACAAGAGAATTTCAGTATAGGAGTAAAGAGGTTCTTGTGCTTTGGAATAGGGCTCTGGTAAGACCACATCTGGAGTACTGTGTACAGGTTTAGTCCCTAATTTGAGGAATTACATCCTTGTGAGTGAGACAGTGCTGCGTAGGTTCACGAAATTGATCCCTGGGATTGCGGGACTGTCATATGAGGAAAGATTGAAAAGACTAGGCTTGTATTCACTGGAGTTTAGAAGGATGAATGGGAATCTTATAGAAACATATACAATTATAAATGGACAAGCTAGATGCAGGAAAAATGTTCCCAATGTTGAGCGAGTCCAGAACAAGGGGTCACAGTCTTAGAATAAAGGGGAGGCCATTTAAGACGGAGATGAGAACAAACATTTTCACCCAGAGAGTTGTAAAATTGTGAGATTCACTGCTGTAGAGGGCAGTGGCCAAATAAATGGATGGATTTAAGAGAGAATTAGAAAGAGCTCTAGGGGCTAGTGGAATCAAGGTATATGGGGAGAAAACGGGCACGGGTTATTGATTGGGGACGATCAGCAATTATCACAATGAATGCTGGCTCGAAGTCCCTAACGGCCTCCTCGTGCACCTATTTTCTATGTTTCTATGTTTATTTTGTAAGAGCTTGCCTATGCCATTCGGCATGAGTGGCTGCTAAGATCTGTAAAGTCCTGCAGATCGATGCTGTTAGTAGATTTAATAAACATGTGTTGTATGTCGATATGTGTTTGACTCGACTCATTACAATATCCAAGCTGTTATACGAGAATTTGCTGGAACTGTGTCCGTGGCCCGTAGCGCCGTGGCGCTAGCGCTATGTTTAAAGCCCACGGCGCTGTGGCCGAGGGCGCTATATTTAGAACCCATAGGGCTGCAGACGACAGCTCTGTGTTTAAATTCCCACGCTTTTACCCGACAACGCTCTGTTTAAACCTCCACGCACGAAACCTGTAACGCTGTGTGTATTGATTTGCGCGCGCCAAGTCTGTAGCGCTGTGTAGTTACGCACTAGTCTGCAACTGACTGCGCTTTTCCACTAAAGCACTTGGAAGACTTGTAATGTCTTCGGGTATCTGGTCATATTAATAATGACTGAGCTGAATGGCAAAATAGCGATGTGTGCTTCAGTAGAGAAGCGGGAAGAAACTGTCATGTGAGTAGAAATGGGCAAAAGAATTACTATTAATATCGCCCATGTTAAAATATAACGTTGCTCGGAAGCCTGAAAGAACGACAGGAGTATGTCTTGGAGTTTATTACAAGAACAGTTAATGACAGCTGTCAACTCCTCGCATCTGTCAACGATTCGGGGTGCCGGCAAATCCAAATTTCATGCGGAAGTTCTCTAGTGCCTGCAACACATGTGTAGCCAACTGCACGTGCCAGCAATTTTCCAATGGTATTTGGTGCAATAGATAAATTGGCATTTCCCTCCGCGGTTGTGACATTTCATTGCTTCAGCTGTAATCAGCAACATAAGTTTCATTAGTCTCCATGTCTGTGAAATTGAGCTTTGGATGTCGCGCCGTCAGAGTACACTGCATCCGCTTAAGTGTGCTTGTACTTATTTTATGTTACGTGTACAGAACCGTTTCGTAGAGCGAAGCGGTATGTAGGGCGATGTGGAGAAAATCATGGCGGTGAAGATTCCATATAGGACATTGAAGGGCTTTTAGACGGCAAAAACAATTTAGACGTGCAATTAACTGAGGATATTGAGCACACGTAGGCATGAGTGGAACTTGACATCATCTTCTGCACGGACATTGTGATTGAAGGGTCTATTCCTGTGCTGTACTGTTCTTAGTTCCATCTTAATTCGCTAAATGGTGTTCAATTCAGGTAGGCATTATATTTGGGAAGTTTGACATGGACATTTGCGGTGATCAGGGTAATATGGAGTTGTTTTCGAGCAGAAGTTAGATAAGGTGGCGAAGAAGGCTTTTGTCGCGCTGAACGCCATAGGTCCGAGAACTCACAAGTGAAGTTGAGTTGAAATGAATTAATTATATTAACCAATTATGTAAACATACAAGGAATTTGTATTGGTGCTTTGCTCGTAAGGATAACAACACGATATACAGTAGACAATTAAAAATACAACGTTATAATTAAAACATAAAATAAAATACCAGAGCGAAAGGAGGCTATAGCCCTTTGGCTGTTGAGTAGAACTATTGCACATGGAAAAAATGTCATTTTAATGTCTGGCTGTGGCGGCATGGACCGCCCGTCGTCACCTCCCAGAGGGAAGTACTTGAAAGAGTGTGTGGCCAGGGTGAGAGTGGTCAGACATGATCTTCCCCGCTCGCTTCCTCGCCCTTGCTGCATATAGTTCGTCGATGGGGGGGGGGGGGGGGAGATTTCAGCGAACCACAGAGGCGCACCGACGATGGCAGCCTCGCCAACTGTCTGTCTGCCTGTTCGTTTACTTTTATTTTTAGCGTGTTGTAAAAACGTGTTAATAGTCTCTGGTTTGTTTTATGTGGGGTGTGGGGGAGCTGGTCGGGGGAAACTCGATTTAAATCACTTACCTGGCCGGAGATGTGATTGTTTTTTGGATCGTATATCCGGTCAATCTGCGGCCTAACATCATGCAGCGGGAGGCTTTGATCGAGACGGAATTTGAGACTCACCGTGGGGTGGTGGACTTGCTGGCGGAGCCTGGATCCCTTGCCTGGGATCGACGCTCCAACCGCGGCCTGCGGATTTCACCATCGAGGAGCTCTTAGTCTCTGGTTGAGACCGATGTGGGGATGCACCAAGCGAGGCAAACGGTTTCGACCAGCCCGGCCCGGGGTCTGGTCACCCGGCGCGGGGATCTGAGATTACCACGCGTAGCGCGAGCTTGATCGCACCGACGCGGAGGGCTCGACCGCCGGCTACGGGAGCTAAGATCGTCCCGTCAATGGAAGGCTCGAGGCCCCCGACCGCGGGAGAACAAAGAAGGGAAAAGACTGCACTTTTGTTCGCCTTCCATCACAGTGAGGAATGTGGAGGAGTCACTGTGGTGGATGATTATGTTAAAATCTATGTGTGTGTTCTGTTGTTTTTTATTGATATGACTGTGTGGCAAATCAAATTCCTCGTATGTTGCAAAATATACTTGGCTAATAAAATGTATTATGATTATGGTGATTATCATTATGAACAACTGTCTCAGCTGATCCAATTTTATGTTTAAGAAGAAACTACAGATGCTGGAAAATCGAAGGTAGACTTAAATGCTCGCGAAACCCAGCAGGTGAAGCAGCATCTATGGAGCGAAGGAAAAAGGCAGCGTTCGCCTGTCTGCTTTGCGCAGAGACCGCTCCCCCCGTAACTCCCTGGTCAATTCGTCCCTTCCCACCCGAACCACACCCTCCCCTGGCACTTCCTCTTGCAACCGCAGGAAATGCTAAACCTGTCGCTTTACCGCCCCCCTTGACTTCATTCAAGGACCCAAGCAGTATTTCCAGGTGCGGCAGAGGTTCACCTGCACTTCCTCCAACCTCATCTATTGCATCCACTGCTCTAGGTATCAGCACTTCAACTCCTCGGATTCCGAATCCGACCTCTCTGTCCTGGGACTCCTCCATGGCCAGAGTGGGGCCCACCGTATATTGGAGGAGCAGCTCCTCATATTTCGCTTGGGCAGTTTGCGCCCTAGCGGTATGAACATTGACTTCTCTAATTTCAGGTAGTCCCTATTTTCTCTTCCGCTTCGCAGCTCTCCCTCACACCTACTGGCTCCCCCCCTTCCTTTCTTCTTCCCCCCCCCCCTGCACCCCCCCCCCCCCCCCCCACATCAGTCTGAAGAATGGTTTCGACCCAAAACGTTGCCTATTTCCTTCGCTCCTTTGATGCTGCCTCACCCGCTGAGTTTCTCCAGCATTTTTGTATGATCGAATTTGATGTCATGTTACTCCCTGGTCAATTCGTCCCTTCCCACCCATATAAATCGAGCGCGGGGCTTGCTTTTACAGAGGCCCGGGACGTTGGAGAGAGTGGAGGCGGGTCAGGGCAGTGAGTATATAAATCGAGCGTGGGGCTTGCTTTTACAGAGGCCCGGTAACCGCTGGAGCGAGTGGAGGAGGGTCAGGGCGGTGAGTATATAAATCGAGCGCGGGGCTTGCTTTTACAGAGGCCCGGTAACCGCTGGAGAGTGTAGAGGAGGGTCAGGGCTTTTACCAAAGTCTGTAACGTTCCACACTTCATAGGGAGGGTTCTGGTGGAAGCCGCTGATTGGTGGAAGCAGACTAGAGGAAGCAGCTGATTGGGTGCAACATCAGGTTAGCATTTCTGCTTTCTAGTTAAAGGTACAGTGGGCTAAAGGTACAGTGAGCCAAGGGTACAGTGAGCTAAGGGTGCAGTGCTTTAGGAAAGGTACAGTGAGCTATGGGTATTGTGCGTTTTGTTTATATAATAAAGGTACAGTTTAAAGGTCAAGAGGGAGCAGCTGTTGTGAGTCAGATACCTGCTGATTTCTCCCAGCAGTTTCTATTGTATTATACTTGTATCGGATCCAGGGTAAGGCGGGAGAATGACAGTCAGAGCAGTGTACTGTTCGGGATGTCAGATGTGGGAGGTCATGGTGTCGGATGGCCCTCCAGACGTCCACATCTGCAACAGGTGCAGCGAGATGGGGCTCCTAAGGGACCGTATTAGGATCCTGGAGCAGCAGCTAGATGACCTCTGTCTGGTCAGGGAGAGTGAGGAGGTCATAGAGGGGAGTTATAGAGAGGTGGTCACTCCAAAACCACGGGAGAGAGACATGTGGGTCACGTTAAGGAAGGGCAAGGGGCAGAGGCAGGGACTAGTGAGTACTCCAATGTCGGCACACCTTGCAAATAAGTACTCCTGTTTGAATACGGATGGGGGTGACGGCCTACCCGGGGGTAGCGACAGCGGACGGGCCTCCAGCACAGAGACCGGCCCTGTTGCTCGGAGAGGCAGGGACAAAAATAAGAGGGCAATAGTAATTGGGGACTCTATTGTTAGGGGGTCGGATAGGCGATTCTGTGGACGCAGTCGGGAGACCAGGATGGTGGTCTGCCTCCCTGGTGCCAAGGTCTCGGACGTGTCTCAACGCGTCCAAGATATCCTGAAATCAGAGGGAGGAGCCTGAGGTCGTGGTACATATAGGTACCAATGTGATAGGTAAAAAAAGGGAAGAGGTCCTGAAGGGAGGATTTAGGGAGTTAGGAGGAGAGTTAAGGAAAAGGACCAAAAAGGTAACAATCTCATGATTGCAGCCTGTGCCACGCGACAGTGAGAGTAGGAATGGAGCGAGGTGGATGATAAATGCGTGGCTGAAAGACTGGTGCAGAGGGCAGGGATTCAAGTTTCTGGATCATTGGGACCTCTTTTGGGGAAGGTGGGACCTGTACAGAAAGGATGGGTTGCACTTGAACCCAAGGGGGACCAATATCCTGGCGGGGAAATTTGCAAAGGCTACTGGGGAGACTTTAAACTGGAATGGATGGGGCGAGGGACTCAAATAGAGCAAGCTAGTAGACAGAATGGGAGGCAGGAAGCAGAAAAGGGAAGCACTCGGGCACAAGAGGAGAAAGAAAAAAAGGAAATAAACAGAGAATAGGAGGCGGGGGGTTTCGTAAATGTGCATATTTTAATGCTAGGAGCATTGTAAGAAAGGTGGATGAGCTTAGAGTCTGGATAGACACCTGGAAGTATGATGTTGTGGCGATCAGTGAAACGTGGTTGCAGGAGGGCTGTGATTGGAAACTAAATATTCCAGGATTTCGTTGCTTCAGGTGTGATAGAATTGGAGGGGCAAGAGGTGGAGGTGTTGCATTGCTAGTCAGGGAAGATATTACAGCAGTGCTTTGGCAGGATAGATTGGAGGGCTCATTTAGGGGGGCTATTTGGGTGGAACTGAGAAGTGGGAAAGGTGTAGCAACACTTATAGGGGTGTATTATAGACCGCCAAATGGGGATCGAGAATTGGAAGAGCAAATATATAAGGAGATAGCTGATATTAGTGGTAAGCACAAAGTAGTGATTGTGGGAGATTTCAACTTTCCACACATAGCCTGGGAAACACATTCGGTAAATGGGCTGGATGGTTTGGAGTTTTTAAATGTGTGCAGGATAGTTTTTTGCAGCAATACATAGTGGTACCCACTAGAGGAGGGGCAGTGTTGGACCTCCTGTTAGGAAATGAGACGGGACAGGTGGCGGAGGTATGCGTTGGGGAGCACTTCGGGTCCAGTGATCACAATACCATTAGTTTCAATATAATTATGGAGAGGGTCAGAACTGGACCTAGGGTTGAGATTTTTGATTGGAGAAAGGCTAACTTTGATGAGATGCGAAATGATTTAAAAGGAGTGAACTGGGACATTTTGTTTTATGGGAAGGATGTAGATGAGAAATGGAGGACATTTAAAGGGGAAATTTTAAGAGTACAGAATCTTTATGTTCCTGTTCGGTTGAAAGGAAACAGTAAAAATTGGAAAGAGCCCTGGTTTTCAAGGGAAATTGGACATCTTGTTCGGAAAAAGAGGGAGATCTACAATAATTATAGGCAGCATGAAGTAAATGAGGTGCTTGAGGAGTATAAGGAATGTAAAAAGAATCTTAAGAAATAAATTAGAAAAGCTAAAAGAAGACATGAGGTTGCTTTGGCAAGTAAGGTGAAAGTAAATCCAAAGGGTTTCTACAGCTATATTAATAGCAAAAGGATAACGAGGAATAAAATTGGTCGATTGGAGAGACAGAGTGGACAGCTATCTGCAGAGCCAAAAGAGATGGGGGAGATATTGAACAATTTCTTTTCGTTGGTATTCACCAAGGAGAAGGATATTGAATTATGTGAGGTAAGCGAAACTAGTAGAGTAGCTATGGATACTATGAGTTTCAAACTAAAAGAAGTACTGACACTTTTGAAAAATATATGTGGATAAGTCTCCAGGTCCTGACAGGATATTCCCTAGGACATTGAGGGAAGTTACTGTAGAAATAGCCGGGGCTATGACAGAAATATTTCAAATGTCATTAGAAACGGGAATAGTCCCCGAGGATTGGCGTACTGCGCATGTTGTTCCATTGTTTAAAAAGGGTTCTAAGAGTAAACCTAGCAGTTATAGGCCTGTCAGTTTTACTTCAGTGGTGGGCAAATTCATGGAAAAGATACTTAGAGATAATATATATAAAGCCTCTGGATAAACAGGGTCTGATTAGGAACAGTCAGCATGGATTTGTGCCTGGAAGGTCATGTTTGACTAATCTTCTTGAATTTTGTGAAGAGGTTACATGGGGAAATTGACGAGGGTAAAGCAGTGGATGTTGTCTATATGGACTTTAGTAAGGCAGTTTGACAATGTTCCTCGTGGAAGGTTGGTTAAGAAGGTTCATCTGTTCGGTATAAATGCAGGAGTAGCAAGATGGATTCAACAGTGGCTGAATGGGAGAAGCCAGGGGGTAATGGTGGATGGTTGTTTGTCGGGTTTGAGGCAGGTGACTAGTGGGGTGCCTCAGGGATCGGTGTTGGGTCCTTTGTTGTTTGTCATGTACATCAATGATCTGGATGAAGGTGCGGTAAATTGGATTAGTAAGTATGCAGATGATACCAAGATAGGGGGTGTTGTGGATAATGAAGAGGATTTTCAAAGTCTACAGAGTGATTTAGGCCATTTGGAAGAATGGGCTGAAAGATGCTAGATGGAGTTTAATGCTGATAAATGTGAGGTGCTACACCTTGGCAGAACAAATCAAAATAGGACGTACATGGTAAATGGTAGGGAATTGAAGAATACAGTTGAACAGAGGGATCTGGGAATAACCGTGCATAGTTCGTTGAAGGTGGAATCTCATATAGATAGGGTGGTAAAGAAAGCTTTTGGTATGCTAGCCTTTCTATATCAGAGCATTGAGTATAGAAGCTGGGATGTAATGTTAAAATTGTACAAGGCATTGGTGAGACCAAATCTGGAGTATGGTGTACGATTTTGGTCGCCCAATTATAGGAAGGATGTCAACAAAATAGAGAGAGTACAGAGGAGATTTACTAGAATGTTGCCTGGTTTTAAACAACTAAGTTACACAAAAAGGTTGAATAAGTTAGGTCGTTATTCTCTGGAGCGCAGAAGGTTAAGGGGGGACTTGATAGAGGTATTTAAAATGATGAGAGGGATAGACAGAGTTGATGTGGACAAGCTTTTCCCTTTGAGAATAGGGAAGATTCAAACAAGAGGACATGACTTCAGAATTAAGGGACAGATGTTTAGGGGTAACATGAGGGGAAACTACTTTACTCAGAGAGTGGTAGCGGTGTGGAATGAGCTTCCAGTGGAAGTGGTGGAGGCAGGTTCATTGGTATCATTTAAAAATGAATTGCATAGGCATATGGATGAGAAGGGAATGGAGGGTTATGGTATGAGTGCAGGCAGGTGGGATTAAGGGAAACAAGCTGTTCGGCACGAACTTGAAGGGCCGCGAAGGCCTGTTTCCGTGCTGTAATTGTTATATGGTTATATGGTTATACTCTTGTACAATATGTTAGCGTGGCGTCAGCTGGAGCATTGGGCTCAGTTTTGGCCATCTAGTGCAGATATATGCCACGAAGCGGAAAAGAGGACAGCGGGGATTTATTGGGGTGTTACAGTGGCCTGGTTGGCTGTATGATCGAGAGAGTTTTCCAGGATGTCCAGGCTAGAACTTTGTTGTTTGGTGCGAAGGTGAATGAGTGGCCACATTGTAGAACTCTAAACATTCATGGGGCGCATCCATCAGTTCAATATGCAGCGTCTTTTTCCTTAATGTAGAGGAAGCAGGAAATTGTTGGCTATGGTTTACTGTGTCATTGAAGGGAACGTGATGGGTATATTTATTGCAGAAATTGTGGTGCAAATATAGTACAGGTTATCAGATGAAGTGGTAGGTACAATATCAATGTTTCTGAAGTCATTGGGACAGTCATATAGATAAGAAAGATTTTAAGGGATATGCGGCAAACTCGAGCAAATGGAAATTGATCAAGGCGGACACGTTCGGCTGCCGTGAACATGTGTCTGCTGTAGATCTCGATGACTCTATCATCACAACACTAATGTTCGTGTCCTACACCAAACGTACTGTCACCGATAGATGCTAAAAAAATTACGAAGATCGTATGAGATCGTCTACTATGTGGAACAAGGGCAAATAATGGGGGTTGGATCGCCAAATACAACAGGGAATGACCTATGTACGTAAAACGCAAAGGAAATAGGTGACCTGTGCTCTGATGAAGATACTGCGAAATATACTACCGTTAATTGTCTTACCTTCTTCATTTTTTGGAACATGTCCTGCAACGAATGGCCGAATAACAGCCAGGATTGTCAAAATCAAGACGATAATTGTTCCCATTCTCGTGGATACGTTGATATGGAACGTGACGACAAGGACGTACAATTAAGTGAAGACAATCCGGAGCGGGGGTGGTATCGCGTCCGCCTCCCACCAATAACGGAACGGCATTAAATAACCAGACATACCTACTTCCCAACTATGGTCTGATCCACAACTTGAGACATCATTCCAAGAGATGATTAAACTGCTGCAGACTTAATGGACCATTTTATTGCGACAGTGGCAAATAATTTAACAGGGAAGGCCATGGAGTAAGAAAGCACTGAAAGGTAAAAGCACAGAATTGCGTTTCAAAATTGACGGCAGATGACTAAAGTTTAAAGCCAGACATAGGCATGAAGGCGGACTTACAAGTGGAGGTGGAAGGTGTGAAAACACATGTAGGACTCGAGGATCAGACATGAGTGTAAAGGTGGAATGTCACATACGTGGTGCGGCTGATGGGAACATCTTTGTCCAGCAGCGTTTAGTATTAGGGGGAAAGAAATGGGTGACGGTGGGGGGAAGGGGGGGGGGGGGGGGGGGGGGGGGGGGGGGTTCGGGAATTTGAAGCACGTTTGCGTGTGGCCTACTTTAACCACGGAGGAACGCAAAGACGGAAATATATTGGAATGGTGAGGAGATTTAAAATGGTTCGGGACTGGGTACTCCATGTAGCCTTGGCGGACATTGCGCAAGTGTTCGGCTAACCGGTTGCCAAGAATGCTCTGGGCTCGCCAACATGATGGTTAATGTTCAGCCTGGAGTGAGGAAGTTAACAAGGACCCACAGTCACTACTGGCGCCACTGTTGTTCTATAAAAAATAATAATTAGCAACGGAAAATTCTAAAGCTTGCGGGCCACAACATACTTCCTATCAAGCCAGGGGTGGGGGTGGTGACAATTGCGCCGAGTTATGAGTAAGTCTACAATCCTTTCCGTCTATTTTAATTCTTCATTCTGTTATATATCTTCTATATATATAACACTTTGCCAAAACGAATAAGAAGGTATAAGTTTGACTAAATCGTACATCTTGAAAGGTTACGTGAGGCACAACATGCTGGAGTAACTCAGAGAGACGGGCAACATCTCTGGAGAGAATGAATGGATGATGTTTCGGGTCGAGACTCGTCTTCAGTCGGAGTTACTCCAGCATTTTTTTTGTTTATTTTCGCTTAAAACCAGCATCTGCAGTTCCTTCCTACACAACTTGAAAAGCTGGGATGGAACATAGTGTTGTGCCTAGTTAAATTCAATATTGCAGAGCGGCATGTTAAAAGACCGAGTCGTAAAACGCGCGGTATCACAGGACCTATAAAGTTCAGGGAAGAATGCAAAAGGAAGAATGTTATGTCGAGCTTTCAGTAAACATTGCTTAGCCGGCAATAGAATCTGCGACAAATCGCCACAAATTCTCTCAATGCATCCTGTGAGATGTAATGCGACTTTCGGGGATTGGTTCACTCGCTTCTCTTTTCGTTAACACTTAACATGTGACTGCCCTTCGAAGTGAAATTTCTAATCTCGTTTGACTTCCAAAAATGCAACACGTCCCTCCTATCTGAAATAAAGCAAATGTGTCATTTATTGGACAACTTACCCAAAGTAATATTATCTACTGTTTTCTGGATAATCTACTTCGCTTTCTTCGACATCACCACTTTGAGTGTGAACTGCAGATGTAATAATCATACCGTGCTCTCCTTCAATTGTTGATATAGACGATAAAATAGAAAGGAGCCGAACGCCTACCCACGATGCACGTCGATAGACTTACAATCGTAAAACAACTGCTTCCTACCATCAAGCCAATTACTTATCAGTTACTGAATTGATCAAATCCCCTGTCAGTCTGAAGAACTGTCACTACCCAACTATCACTATCTCAACTTCCTTAAATTAAACAGTAACAAAACAGAATTTCTCCTCATTGGCTTCGTCAATCAGCACTTACCAAAATTAACAACCCCACTCTCACTATTGACGGCACCACTGTCTCCCCATCTCCTCAGGCCCTCTCCCTAGAGCCTCACATGTTGTCAAAACATCATTTTTTCACCTCCGCGACATTGCCAAAATCAACCCTCTCTCACGCCCCCCGCTGCTCAAACTCATCCATGCCTTCATCTCCTCCCGACTGGACTACTGTAACTCTCTTCTCTTTGGCATCAATTCCAGCAACATCAACCGATTCCAACTAGTCCAGAATGCAGCCGCCCGACTCATTACCCACACCAAATCCTGGCGCCACATCACCCCAGTCCTCAAATAACTTCACTGGCTTCCCATTTCCCACCGGATCATCTACAAAATCCTGGTCCTCACCTTCAAAGCCTTCAACCAGTCCCCCCCCCCCTTATCTCATTGACCTCCTCTCCCCCTACCAACCCTCACGGTCCTTCAGATCCATTTTAGCCGGTCTCCTCGCCATTTTGAAATCCAACCTCTGCACTTTTGGAGACAGAGCCTTCTCCAAGGCAGCTCCCAGGCTCTGGAACTCCCTCCCACAATTGATCCGAACTTCTGAGTCCCTCACCATCTCCCAGTTCCACCTCAAGACCCATCTCTTCATCTCTGCATATTAGTCCCATGTCCCCCTCCCCTTTGCATCTCTGCCTTACTGCTCTATTTTGTTTCGTTCTTGACTGACAATGTAAAGCGACTTTGAGTCCTTGAAAAGCGCTATACAAATAAAATTATTATTATTATTATTATTATTATTGTATTATTATTATTATTACCCGACACGTCACCCATTCTTTTCACCCAGAGGCGCTATCTATCCCGCTGTGTTGCTCCAGCATTTTGCTTATCCGCTTCAACATCACTCATTCCAAACAGATACACAGGACGTTGCTGAGATTGCTCTTGAATTACTGTAATTAGTCTTGGTCATATACTTTAGGTAATATATCACTCCGCTTGAAAGAATGCGGAGATGAATACCGAGGATGTGGCCAGAAGTCAAATGCCTGAGCTACCGGGAGTGTTGGGGCAGTCAAGGATTTATTCCCTCATTGCAGATGGCGAAATGTTGTATAAAAGTACGCCGAAATGTGATGAGGAAATATTATGATGGAAATAGATGACCAATGAACTGGCTATTTTTCCCTAGCGTATGGGCAATGAACGAAAGGGCCTAAAGTAAGAGTGGAAAGATTTCATAGAAATCTGATATGCAAGTTTCTCACCCAGATAGCGGTGGGTATAGGGAATGATCTGCCAAACGAGGCTGTTACGGCAGTCATAATGTCAACATTTAAAAACTACTAGACTAAGTAATTCACACGGGAGGCCTCGCACCCCAAGCAATATTCCACCACTCATTGATAGCACCCAACTACGCAGGCGCGGCTGACGGGTTCCCGTTGTGACGCCACAGAACCCCCCTCCTCAACCTCACCTCACTCCCTCCCCCCCCCCCCCCCCCCCCCCCCCCCCCCCCCCCCCCCCGCTCCGCCACTTGCCCTCCCTCCCACGCACTCACTCCATCCCCCCTCAACGCCCCCCCTCCCCTCCTCAACCGCCCCACCCACTGACGGGCACTCAGTGGAAAAGTGATTTATAAAAACTTAAAATGTGAATAACTCTTAAAATATAACAGCGATTTAAACATTAAAGATACGATGCATTCAGTCCATTCTTTCATGTTGCCTCTCTTGTTGCGTTCTTCAGCCGGGGATGGCTTCAGGCGGGGTCTGTCGGGGACCGGTGAGGAAAACACTGACGTGGTCTAGCACGGCCGTAGTCTAACGCTGCCGTGCCCTATCCCTGTCTACCCCTGCCGCTGCCATATCCTACGGCAGCCGCTGCCTAACCCTGCCGCTTCTATGGCCTACGGCTGCCGCTGCCTAACCTGCCGCTGCTGTGGCCTAACCCTGCCGCTGCCTAACACTGCCGCTGCCTAACACTGCCGCTGCCATACCGCTGCCGCTGCCTAACCCTACCTCTGCCGCTGCCTACCGCACCCGCGGCCGCTCTCCACCTGATTCAGGCGCGGTCCGGTGTGGAACATCCTGCAGCTGGGGATGTGGACGACTTCAGGCGGGGAGCGGTGGGAGGGGGGAGCATCCTGCAGCGGGGCAGGGGGCGACTTCAGGAAGGCGCTGTAGCAGGCCGGGGGGAGCGTCCTACAGCCGGGGGGGGGGCACAACTTCAGGCGGGGCTGACGGGGGTCGGTGGGGGAGGGAGGATGTGTCCAGGAACCGCGGGAGGGTGACAGCTTCCTGCTGGGGGGGGCTATCGCTGAGGGGGACTACCGGGTGCCGGTGGTGGGAGTGGCAGGGGGAAACGTCTTCAAGCTGCAGCGGGGAGGAGGTAAGCATCAGGCGGGGGGGGGAGCAGTTTCGGTATGGGGCCTGGGGGAGGGAGCGTCGTTGCCCAGCGGAGGACGGGGACGGGCATTGCAGGGACTTGACGGCTTCAGCGTGTCCCGCTGCAGTACGCTCCCCTCTCGGCCTCCTCCTGCATCTATTTTTGGGACGGATTCAGGCGTTTCGGCGATAGCGTCCTGCCTGAGGTGTTGTGGGCCCAGGCGGGACTGCAGCTGGGGCAGAGGGGGCGCTCGCTTCGGGGGCCTTCGTTGCCGTTCCCCTCCGGGGGATGGGGGTTGGGAGCCTCGGACGGGGGCGGGGACGGCTTCAGATGGCCTGGGGGGGGGGGGGGGGGGGGTTGGCTCTGAAACCGTCAGTGTCCCTACCTGCAGTACGTCCCCTCTGGGCTATCGCTGCAACTTTTTAGATGTT
Source organism: Leucoraja erinaceus (assembly GCF_028641065.1). Taxonomy (NCBI): domain Eukaryota; kingdom Metazoa; phylum Chordata; class Chondrichthyes; order Rajiformes; family Rajidae; genus Leucoraja; species Leucoraja erinaceus. The sequence goes on along the minus strand of NC_073378.1, from coordinate 139,411,292 downwards.
TGCCACTGTTGTACCCCTGCCGCTGCCGTGGCCTATCGCTACCGCGGGGCGGTCGCTGTATCCGGGGGCAGGCCTGTCGATGCAGTGGCCTGTCGCTGCCAATGCCTAACCCTGCCGATGGCATGGCGCCTATCTCTGTCGTGGCCTACCACTGTCGTGGTATATCGCTGCCGTGGCCATGGCCTCTCGCTGCCGTGGATAACCGGTGCCGTCCACCACCTGAAGCCTTCCCGTCCCCAGCTGTAGGACGCTACCCACCCTCCCCCGGTCCCCGCCTGAAACCGGTGGGGGGGGGGGTGGGGATAGCGTCCTGCAGATGGAAAAGTGAGGGGGGCTTTCTGGTGGGCTAGTATGTGTTGTGGGCCGAAGGGACTGCATTCAAGACGGCTAGTATGGACATTGTGGGCCGAATTGACTTTTCGTGGGCTAGAAAATGTGTTGTGGGCTGAAGGAACTGGTTTCCGGAGGGCTAGTACGGACATTGTGGCCGAATTGACTTTTCTTGGGGTAGTTCAGGTGTGCGTCTTGTAGCCAGGGACGGGGACGGCTTCAGGCGGGCATAGGAAGGGGGAGTGTCTTGTTGCCGGGGGAGGGGACAGCTTCAGGCGGGGTATGTCGTTGACCAGTGGGGGAGGGGGGAGTGCCCTGCAGCCGGGGGAGGTGGACGGCTTCTGGCCGGGCCTGTTGTGGACTTCTGCTGACGCCCACCAACGTCTTCAGGCAGAGACTGGTGGGGATCGTCCTGCAGCTGGGCACGGGACGGCTTCAGGCGGGACACCGGTTACACTCAACGGCCCCCGGCCCCGGGTGCAGCCGCACTCATCGGCTCCCGGTCCCCGGCTCCCAGTTTAATCATCGGCTCCCGACTCATCGGCTCTCGACTCATCGACTCTCGACTCAGCGGCTGGAAAGGCCGTCGCCTTCCCAGCGAATTACAGGAGAGAAGACCAAAAACCTTAATCATTTTGTAATATTCCACCAATCGGAACAAAACTAGGTGCATTTGGAGCGCAGGAGAATGCTGAGTAAGGTGGCGAAAAATCGTAGCGCTATCTGGTACCGTTTTGCGCAAATGTAAAAACAGCGCAAACCAGAAGAGGACAAGATGAAAGTTTTAGTTAAGGATAGATAGATAGATAGATAGATAGATAGATAGATAGATAGATAGATAGATAGATAGATAGATAGATAGATAGATAGATAGATAGATAGATAGATAGATAGATAGATAGATAGATAGAGAGATAGAGAGAGAGATAGATAGATAGAGAGAGAGAGAGAGATAGAGAGAGAGAGAGAGAGAGAGAGAGATAGATAGATATATAGATAGATAGATAGATAGATAGATAGATAGATAGATGTCGATGAGCTTTTAGAAGGCTATGTGACAAATCCTGTTTGTAAAGAAGACGCAATTAATTTGAAGCTTCATCTGGCAGGAAGAGGGCATAAAGTATAAAATTACAGTTCTGCCAACATAGTGTACAGTATCTGGGATTCCAGCTGCAGGAAGGCAGAAGGGGATTTGGAAGAGACAGAATAAATGTAATAGAGAACATCCCGGTTCCGAAGACAAAGGAAGGCCATGATTGTCTATTGCTTGTTGAAGCCGCTGTCACTTGCTTTGACAAATTATTATCTGGAAATGCAGTAGTCATGAAAGTATGCTTTCCCTCCGGAACGTCTGCGCAGGCAACTGAAATGTATACACTGACTGGTGCCTGCATATTGGCAAAAGATAATAGTGCTAATATCCACACCAATTCTCGCTGTGCGTTTGGGGTACATGACTTTGGGCAGTTATGGAAAAATAGAAGATTCCTCACATCAACAGGAAATACTATTTAGCATGCTAAACTGGTTTTAAATGTATTGAATGCTATTCAATTGCCACTGCAAATTGCAGTTATTTAATGCGAAGCTCATGCATCACCGGATGATAATGTATCAAGGGGAAACAGATCAGCCTATTATGTATCCAAACAGATTGCCCTGAGCCAAACACCGCAAGCAGTAAAGATTATGTCTGCAGCACAAAGAAAGCTCCTGAGTAGCATTAATGAAACCCAGTTACAGGATGCCCAGACCCTAGCATCACTTCAGGAAAATAATGCCTGGGACAAAGCAGGGTGTTATCAAGACCCCATTCTCTGGGTCCACCCTCATGGTCGGGTAATTTGCCTCAGGAGTCCATTTATGCCCCTGCCCCGCAAAGCTCATGGACAGGCTCGTAAGGAAAAGGGGGATGGCACATGCATTGTCCTGGCAATGGTATGCACCAGTTATATGAGTCATAATTGATAAAGTTGCAAGAACATGTCTGGTGTGTCAACAAAATTATAGAGGGAAGCCACCTGCAACATTTGATCACCTATCATAACTTGAAATGCCTTTTGAGAATTTGAAAATTGATTTTGTACATATGCCAGCAGCAAATGTTTTTAAGTACATTTTGGTCATAGTTGAACTGTTCGCTAGTTGGGTGGGAAGCACACCCCACAATAGTAAATGGAGAGATAAAAGCTACTTTGGGCAAACTATGCCAGCGAAATAGGTTTTTGTGGCCAGCCGCCATGCCCATAGTGATGTATGCCCTGAGAAAGAAGATATCTCTAATTCGGAATTATGAAAAATCCGTAAGATATGCTCAAGCCATTTGTGAAATAGTTGGTAAATTTATGAGAAAGTTAGGCAGGACAGGTCCATCCGGTGGAAGGAAATATGCACCTATTTAAACCAGGAGATCAGGTTTATGTGTGAGCAATGTTTAAAGATTCTCTCCTAAGTGGAAAGGACCATATTTGGTGCGACTAACAACACGAACAGCAGTAAAAGGAAAATAAACAACCGATTGGGTACATGCGACCAGATGTAAACTGCATCACACAGACGGAACCTTCGAAAAGAAGGAAACACAAGAATCGTAAGCGTTTATAACGATCGATTAAAGACTGAAAATGTAGACATATTTCTCATTAACCATCTTTGTAAATACATGGGTATACTAACATTGTGTGGGATAAGAGCGGATGAGGGTGAAGTTGAAATCAACGAACCTTTCACACGGAAAACAGTGAGTTTGCTGCTATGTAAACAAACTTCTTTATCTGCTTTGAATGTTGGGTTTGTGCCCACATTCATTTGCTTGCTCAAGGACGGGTTTCAATCAAAAATATAATTCGATAAATATGCCTGCATTTTGGTAACTGACTAATGAGAGGACATATTATTATGCTTTCTTAATATAAGTGTTGATCTTAAAGAACAACAAGGAGTAAACTGTGGAAGAAAAGTTAATGTCCTTCTTTATTTAACTGGGATTGACCAAGGGAACGAAAGGGTGTTTTGGATGTGACAATTGTCAGCTCTAGCTTGACCAGGTGCAGTAGAAGTTCGTGGGAACCGGCAAAGTAAGATAAGACGTATTACCTCCAGTCTGAGAATGTGACGAATTGTGGATGATAAATGTAAACATGAAATGGGAGGAGATAACAAAGCTTGTTTACATGTGTGAGAAGTTACAGCTAATCACCTGCAACGTACCTACGCCACCATAAGTAGCGTAGGTACGTTGCAGTAAATGGAAGGTTTATGATCGGCTTGGAATGGGGACGGTGACGTGGGCCGCTTAAAACATGAGATAGAATAATTCAAGATTCCCTTGTTTTGAGTTTGATTTGTATTAACCATCTGTTGGTGAATAAGATTAAGATAACCGAACGGTATGTCATCAGAAATGAAATAATTGGTACCTAATTGGTGATTAAATGTTTTGTAGAATAGTATCTAACAAAAGTTATATCTTTCACAGTATAACTGATGGCTAATTCTGCTTGCGAGTCAGAGAACTGGTGAGAAGTTTACTGCGGCCATCTCTCCATGGTATCATGGAATATAGTATCTTGAATCAAACCAGCGAAGTCTGGAACTTTTCGTTTTTCCTTTTATTTCTCTCTAAATCGATTTCTTGAACATAAACACTATCATTAAATGGCCACACCACCCGATGCGCACGTTTTTTTTTTTTTTTTGGTAAATGTTTTTTATTAGATTTTCAAACAAATGTACAATTTACAAGGGAAGGTAGAAAGCTAAAACAATTAAAAAAAACACGTAAACAAAATTATCAAATTAAAATATTAACATTTTTATCTATAATATATTCAACCTCCTGTGGTGACCAGCGTTCACAGAAGGCCTCCACAGTCCCCATGGACACCGCGTGTTCACTTTCTAGGGACACGCGAGCTCGGACCGATGCGCACGTTGGAAGAAGTGGCGGCTAACCTGGAAAAAGCAACAGTATTTTCAGTGCTGGAAGGAGATAATTAATTTTGACATATTCCAATAGACATGAATCCTCCATGTTGACAACGTTCGGCACACATTTGGGACGCTGCAGATTTTTACGCATGAAAGTTGGAACAAACTCGGTTAGTGAGTTTTCCCAACGCACCATGGAGCAGTTCTTTGCCGGATACCCATGTTCTATCATTAGAGATGGCATCCTGGTCGCCGAACAGAACGACGCAAACTTAAAGCTGGTTCTGGACCGTGCCAGAGCAATCAACCTCAAGCTCAATCCCCAAAAATGCAGGTTCCGGGTCAACGAAGTGAATTATGTGGGTCATGTATGCACCAGTGACGGTCTCAAACCAGACCTCTTGAAAACCATCGCCATCAACGAGCTGCCAGTGCCCACGGACGTGACTGCGTTACAACGGTTTGTTGACATCGTAATTTATTTGGGAAATGTCATTCCAAGCTTCAGTGAAGTCTCAGCCCCACTAAGACAACTGACATACAAAGACACAGACTGGTCCTGGCACGGCCACCAGCAGAGGGCGTTAGCAACAAATGTCCTGCGCTCCAACACTCGCTTACTTCATTGTCAAGCTGCCTGTCACTTCAACACGATACCTCCCAATAGGGACTAGGAGCAGCCTGTCTCCAGAACGATGATAGAGGCCACAGACCCATTGCATATGCCTCCTGCACCATGACTAACACAGAACACTGCTACGCACAGATCGAGAAGAAACTGCTCGTTGTGGTCTTTGCCTGCAACAAATTCAATGACTGAATTTTCGGCAACCGTTGACTGCTGAAACAGTTGAACTGACCACCAGCCGCTGGTCGGCATTCTGAACAAGCCGATACACGCCGCACTTGCGCGCCTTCGATGTATGATGGTGGTGTTATAAAAACACGGCATTAGACTGGTTTACAAACGCTTACCTGACACTCTGTCACGGGCTCCGCCCAACGCCTGCGAGAAACACCTCTCGGACGATGATGGTTTTGTTGTTATGATGGTCCCCTACCTCCCATCCTCGTGTCTGGGCGATCTGGCAGCACAAACAGCTGCAGACGCCATTCTACAGTCACTCTCCGTTGTCATCCAACGCGGATGGCCAGACAAGCAATACAGGCTACCGTCCCTGATTCACCCGTTTTACCCTGTTTGTGATAAATTGATACTTCAGGAGTGCATCGTGGTGAAAGGACACAAGGCAGTTGTTCCTGCATCTCCGTAAAACAAGTATTACGATGCTATCCACAGGGGTCATCCCGGTGTGGAGGCAACCGTTCTGAGGGCAAATAGTATATTCTTCTGGCCTGGAATGTCCGACTTTGTACGAGAGAACGACGAGTCCTGTGCGGTGTGCAATAGCCTAATGCCGCACCAACCCATACAGCCCCTTCTCTCGCACCCCGCACCTGACTTGCCATGGTCTACAGCTCCAAATGACATTTTCCAGTGGCATGGCACGCAGTACCCTGTCCTCGTAGACTCGTACTCCGGATGGTTCGAGATCGACCTTCTCCGCAGTCCCACCTCAGCCATGGTTGTTGAAAAGCTGGCACGCCACTTTTCTGTCCATGGGGCTCCCGTTCACCTTCTCTCCGACAATGGCAGCCAATTCAGCAGTCAGCATTTCAACAACTTAGGGAAACGCTTGGATTTTCGCCAGATCACCAGCGGCGCCGAATAACTACGGTTCAATGGTTTGGCCGAACGTGCGGTGAGAAGTGCCAAACAAGTGATGGAACGTTCCCATCGGGTCGGTTCCGACGTCTATCTCGACTTACTCAATATACGGAACATTTCTGGTGATCTTATTCTGGGTTCCCCTGCCCAGCGCCTTATGTCAAGGCAGACTCGCACTATGCTACATATAGCGAAACATATGTTACAACCACAAATTCGTGCCCCGGCGATGATCCAGGCAAAACTCCAACAGCGACGCGATACCCCCCAAAAAAAAGTATGACAATTCAAGTACACCGCTTCTGCCTCTAAACAAGGGACGGGTTGGCAGCTTGCAAAGGACAAAAATCTACGGCTGGCTGGGGGCGTCATTCAAGGCACTGGTCCTGCGCCGCCCTCTTATCTGGTCAGTGTTGAAGATGCCACCTACAGACATACCAGACAACACCTTCGCCCGGCCAATGATCCAGTGCCGCCTCGACACTATCTTGACTACACAGCTGTGTCTCCTCCACGGTCCAACGTTTCCAATCCCACGGTCCCATAACTGGCTGCTGACCCTGGTCCAGATGCTTTGCCTGCTACATCGCCTCCCCGGCCGCTGCCGAGGTCTCCATCCTCACCCACACCACCGGTCAGACCTGCGGTATCACTGCCTTCACCTATTCAATCTCCGGTGATGGGGGAAAACTGTGGTATCGTGTGCGCGCAGGTCCCGTCTGCAGGACGATCCAAAGTACAGGGACTGTGTTAAGCAAAGTGCACATCCCCTCAAATTGGTGTTTTTCTATCTATTCCACTATGTACTTGTTTAATCAATGTAATTACCGAACTCGTACACAACTAACTATACAACGCATCTTTATCAAACTCTTACAGTATTGGATATGCAATTCAAGCTGCTCCATCTACCACCTGACGTAGGCGAGTTCCTAATATTATAAAGACTGTATTAGGCGGGGCTACAACTAACAAACACTCTAATTGGCTAGCCAATTTACAATCATGATTTGCTTCTTTAAGAGGAAGGATGTAGATCAACCATATTTATATCTGTCAACATAAACTTCACCACATATATTATGTATGATACAGATTCCACCGTGTATGCCCGTCCGGAATTTGAATAAGGAATGCAGTTACTGATAACAACCTGCTCGTCCCTGAGCTCGGCAGTCTGTAAGATGATGCAACGAGTGCAGCATTAATTGTATGTGCCAAGTGTAGATGGTTTATGCATGCAACCTATAATGTAGCTACCTCAATACCACTAACCACGCCCAGTCATCTCAGCATAACTGTACTGGGACGTGTTTAACATGGCCTGTATTAAAGACTCGGCAAAGATTACAGTGTGTCAGACTGGACTTCTTTACACCAAGTATGTATACGTGTGTGGAATTTGCCTTGGTGCTTTGCTTGCAAGGATAAAACACGATGTACAGTAGACAATTACAAAATAAAAACATATTATTTAAACATGAAAAGAATAAAATATAATACCAGAGTTTTGCTACAAACTTTTGGCTGTTGACTAGAACTACTGCTCGCGGAATAAAAGGACGTTTTAATATATTTTTTTAATTAACAGATTTTTATTGGAGGGAAAAAAAATTCACAGTACATCTGATGTATGGCATTACATTTTCCTCCATTTTGTTTTTTATAAATAATAATAATAATAATATAAACAAAATAACCCTAACCCACCCTCCCTAAACACCCCATGGCAACTTATTTTTTTTCAATCCAAATAAATCACAAAATCAAATGCACTTTTTAACAATAATAAAGTAACAAGACAGAAGAAAGGCCGATCCCCACTTACTGTCAAGTGCCCTCAGTCAATAGGTAGTTCCTTTAGACCCTCAAAGTATGATAAAAAAAAGGGTTCCCATTTCAAATAAAACTTTTTCACAGACCCCCTCAATGTGAATTTAATCTTTTCTAACCTTAAAAAAACATGGCGTCTTCCAGCCAAGCAGCGGAAGATGGAGGAGTGGTAGATTTCCAGACCAGCAAGATTCTTCTACGGGCAAAAAGTGATGTAAATGCAATGATATCAGACTGGGTTGTATTTAAACCCAAGGTTTTATCTGTTACACCAAATACAGCTACAAGCGGGCAAGGTCTCACTGTCATCCCAAGGACTTCACTGATGGTTTTAAAAACCACTGCCCAGTAGTTAACAAGTTTGGGGCAAGACCAGAATGCATGAGCTAGATTGGCTGGAGAGAACGAGCACCTGTCACAGCCAGCGTCCGTCCCTGGATATATTTTAGCAAGCCTGGCTTTGCTTAAATGAACCCTGTGTAAAACTTTAAATTGTATGAGCCCCAATCTAGCACATGATGACGAGGAGTGGACTTTTTTTCAGCGCTTCTGTCCAGCATTCTTTCTTCAGGTTTTGATCTCCTAAATACATCAATTGAGAATATACTGCAGAGATCAGTCCTTTATTTGCAAAGGTAAGAGTGAGTTTATCCAACACTGTATCAGGAGGGAGATCAGGAAAAGAAGGACATTTTTTTTCATGACAAAGTGGCGGACCTGAAGATATTTAAAGAAATGATTATGTGGGAGGCCATGTTTTTTGTGTAGGTAGTCGAAACTATCAAATATGTTGTTAGTGTATAAATCCTTAATGGACATAAGACCATTCAAACCCCACTGTCGAAAGGTTGAGTCAAGTGTAGAGGGGGTGGAATAAATGGTTACTATGAATGGGACCCAGAACTGAAGCTGATATAAGCTTATAATGGCACCGAAATTGGTTAAACATTTTGATGGTGGATAGTACGACAGGGTTGGATGTAAATCTAGAGGGTTTCAATGGCAGGGAGGAATATACTAAAGCTGGGAGAGACGAGGAGTAACAGGATTGTGATTCAAGCAGACACCAGCCTGTATCTGGTCGGTGGAGCTAGAATAATATATTTTGGATATTGGATGCCCAGTAATAATTAATAAAGCTAGGAAGGTCCAGTCCACCTACTTCACGACCTCTTTGGAGAGTGCACTTATTGACCCTTGGAACCTTGTTACCCCATATAAAGGAGGTTATAGATTGGTTAACTGAGTTAAAAAATGACTTGGGTAGGAAAACCGGCAAACATTGGAACAAGTAAAGCAATCTGGGAAGTACAGTCATCTTCACTGACTGCATTCTCCCAGCCATAGTGAGTGGCAGACTACGCCATCTCTCAAAGTCAGCCTTCATTTGGATAACTTGAGGCATGTAGTTAGCTGCAAACAGGGATGTGAAAAAGCGGGTGATGTGTATTCCTAAATATACAAAACCTTCTTGAGATATGGGAAAGGGCAGGGTTTCCTGTTGGATCTGTGGGGCTAAGTTGATGGGAAAGCATTTGCTTTTTTGGAGGTTTAGTTTATAGCCGGAAAAAGTCCCAAACTGATCCAACAAGGACACAATTGCAGGGCCACTGGCTGTAGGGTCACTCACATAAAGAAGAAGGTCGGCGGCATATAGAGACACACGATGTTCCCTGTTTCCTCTCCTAATGCCCTGGAATAATGTAGTTGACCTAAGTGTAATAGAGAGGGGCTCAATTGCAATCGCAAAAAGAAGCGGAGACAATGGGCAGCCTTGACGAGTGCCACGTGTTAATTGAAAATAATCAGATCGCAAATAATTTGTCTGTACACATGCTAAGGGTGAATGATATAATAGCTTAACCCAGGCTACAAATATTTTGCCAAATCCAAATCTCTCCAAGACTCTGAACAAATATGGCCACTCCACTCGATCGAATGCCTTATCCGCGTCCAAAGAGATAACAACTTCTGGGCGCGGAGAAGCACTGGGCGAATAGACCACGCTGGCCAATCGGCGGATATTAGAAAAGGAATGACTATTTTTAATGAAACCTGTTTGATCTTCTGAGATTATTTTGTGAAGTTGACATTCTAAACGGCAAGCCAGCGCCTTCGCCAAAATGTTTACATCTACATTCAAAAGTGAGATGGGGCAGTATGATCCACATTGAGTCGGATCCTTGTCTTTTTTAAGAAGAAGTGAAATAGAAGCCTGTGAAAGAGTGGGGTGGGGTAATGAACCTTTTCCCAAAGATTCTTGAAACATTTCTAAACGAACAGGTGTGAGATTATCATTAAATTTCTTATACAATTCTAATGGGTAGCCGTCAGGGCCCGGGGTTTTACCACTCTGCATCGCCATAATGGCATTATTAATCTCTTCCTGCCCAAGGGGTTGGTCTAGATTTTCTGCGTCTTCTAATTCCAGAGTGGGTATTTCCAAATCGTCTAAGAAAGTTTCCATATTCATAGTATCCAAGGGGAATTCTGAGGTGTAAAGAGAAGAATAAAAGGCTGTGAAAGTATTGTTTATTTCTTTTGGATTGCTTGTCATGTCTTGGTGTATGTCTCTTATCTGAGGAATAAGCCGTGACGCGGATTGACGCTTCAGTTGGTGAGCCATAAACCGGCTCGCCTTATCACCATATTCATAATAAAGACCACGAGTCCGGAGAATTAGTTGTTCTGTTTGATTAGTAGATAAAAGATTGAATTTCGTTTGTAAATCAGCACGGCTTTTGTATAATTGGGTGGTGGGTGCTTCAGAATATTGCCTATCCAGGGTCAAGATGGATTTTAACAGGGTTTCCATTTCCTTCTTGCGTTCTTTATTGGCGTATGAAGTATAAGTTATGATTTGACCTCTTAAGTAGGATTTTAAAGTTTCCCAAATTAAAGAGCAGGATACGGACTCAGTTGTTATTAATTTCAAGGAAAGTGTCTATGTTAGCTGATACAAAACTGCAATTTTTTTCATTGGAAAGCAAAAGGGGGTTGAGTTTCCAAAGCGGTCGTTCTTTAATATTTAAAGGAAAGCCTAGGTCCAGTATCACAGGTGAGTGATCTGATATTACTATAGCGGTATATTCAATGTTCTTAACCCTAGGAATGAAGTGGCTGTCTGTAAAAAAATTAGTCTATTCTGGAAAAAGAATGGTGAACATGAGAAAAAAAAAGAGAATTGTCTAGCAGTTGGCATCAGAAATCTCCAGGGGTCCACATAACCATTTTGTTGCATAAACAGTGAGAAGGTCTTTGCCATACCAGAAGGTGTCCGCTTAGAACTAGACCTATCAAGCTGTGGATTAATAGTACAGTTCAGGTCTCCTGAAAAAAATAGCTGGTGCGTGTTCAGATCGGGTATTAATGACATAACCTTATTTGCAAAGTGAACATCATCCCAATTAGGGGCATAAACGTTCACTAAAACGACAGGTTTTTGAAAAAGACACCCGGAAACTATAATAAACCGGCCATTATGGTCACTGACTACGTCAGACGGTGTAAACTGTATTCTTTTGTTGATTAAGATTGCCACACCCCTGGACCTACTATTAAATCTGGAGTGAAAAATCTGACTAACCCACGTTTTCCGCAATCTATTATGATCTTGCAGTCTTAGTGAGCCTCTTGTAAAAGTAGTATATCAGTTTTCAGTTGTTTTAGGTGAGAAACAACTATAGCTCTTTTAACCGGACCATTAAGCCCCTTTACATTCCAAGATATAAACCTCACAGGATTGCCTCCATCAATATCACCATTAGCCATATTTCACAATATGATTTAAAAAATACGTACAGCGTCTGCCATCCAGAACCACGCGAAGGCTGCATGTGAGAGCCCACAATGGGGGAGGGAGGAAAAAAAGAGAAGAGAAAAAAAGCAAAAAAAAAAAGAAAGTCGAGTGCATTTGTAACAATCAAAGAATGAGCTGCCATTACCCTAAAACCTTTCCCTCATCCCCTTATAATAACAACAACAAAAATTAACCCCCAAAAACCTAGATCTTCTTCCCCGACTGAGGATGATCGCAGGCATTACAAAACAAAAAACTTCCGAAGTGTTCCCTAACTAATATTTTTGATCCAATTGAGGGTGGCTCCCTTCTTTGAAAGTTGTACAGTCATTTATTCTACTTTTAAGATATACTACACAAAGTGCAGACCCGTTGGGTCTGTTTCCCCAACAGCGTTTGCGGGGGCGGGGGGGTCGTGAGGTGTGAAGAGGGGAGGGAGGAGGATGAAACGGGATAGATTTGGGAGGGAAAGGAGAGCGGGGTAGGGGGTGAGGGATGGGGAGAGAGATGTGGGGGAGGGGGGATGGGGACGAGGGAGGGATGGGGAGAGGTGTGGAGGGAAAGGGGAAAGAGTCGGGAGGGAGAGTGGAGGGGAAGGGGGGAGAGAAGTGGAAGAGTGGAGAGGGAGGTGGAGAGGGGTAGCGGGAGTGATGTGGAAGAGGGACAGAGGAATAGGGGGAAGGGGTGGGGGAAGAGAGGGAAGGGGGTGGGGTAGACAGGGAAGGGCGGTGGGGGAGAGAGGAATGGGAGAGGGGGGGAGGAGAGGGGGAGAGAGTGGGAGAGAAGTGAAAGAGTGGGAGAGAAGTGAAAGAGTGGGGAGGGAGGGAGGGGTAGAGGGGGGTGCGGGAGTGGTAGAAGAGGACGGGGGAGTGGTGGAAGAGGGACAGAGGGGTAGGGGTTGGGGTGGGGGAGAGTGGGGAAGGGAGGGGAAGAGAGAGGGGGGGGGGGTGGGAGAGGCGTGGGGTAAGGGGATAGAAGTGGAAGAGTGGGGAGAGAGGGGTAGGGGGAGTGGTGAAAGAGGGACAGAGGGGCAGGGGGAAAGGGGTGGCGGTAGCGAGGGAAGGGGGGGTGGGGGAGAGAGAGAGATGGGTGGGAGAGGGAGAGGGGTGGGGAGAGGGAAACATAGAAAATTAAGTGCAGGAGTAGGCCATTCGGACCTTTGAGCCTGCACCGCCATTCAATATGATCATGGCTGATCATCCAACTCAGTATCCTGTACCTGCCTTCTCTCCATACCCCCTGATCCCTTTAGCCACACGGGCCACATCTAACTCCCTCTTAAATATAGCCAATGAACTAGCCTCAACTACCTTCTGTGGCAGAGAGTTCCAGAGACTCACCACTATCTGTGTGAAAAATGTTTTCCTCATCTCAGTACTAAAGGATTTCACCTTTATCCTTAAAATGTGTCCCGCTTGTCCTGGACTTCCCCAACATCGGGAACAATCTTCCTGCATCAGACAAATGCAATTCAGGACTTTTCTCTTCACAAGCAAAGTCAGAATGACGGTTAGTGAAGAATTCGAACAATCGCTGAACGTTCAGATGCTGCGCGCGCCTCCTGCACCAAAGGGGGGGGGGGGAGCGTGTGTCGTCACGCAAAAAGATCTTGTAGCGGTGAGCTCCGCTATAAGATCTTTGGTCACACACTAAGCTCGCGCCTCCACAAACAGATGAACGTCTTCTTGAATGGAGAGCGCGTGGCTGCCTCCACAAACAGTCACACGCACTGTGGACCCGACCCCACAAAAAATATTGTGTGAGGAAGGGGAGGAGGAGGGTGGAGAGGGGGGGGGGGGGGGGGGAGGAGGAGAAGAGGGGGAGGAGAGGATGGGGGAGAGAGGTGGGGGGGGGAGGGGTTGGAGCGGGTGTGCATGAGTCGAGAGAAGAGAGAAGGGCAGAGAGAGAGAGAGAGGCTGGAACAACAACAAAAAAAGCTGGATAAACTCAGCGGGTGCCTTCTTCCGGGTTTCGGCCAACGGTGACCATTCAATTCGCTCCATAGATGCTGCCGCACCCGCTGAGTGGGAGAGAGGCGAAAGAGTGTGGGGGGGAGGGGGGTTCTAAGCTATTACAGTAAATTAAACATTGTCACTAATGCAAGCGTGTTGTAGAGTAATAAGTCTTTAACAAATAATCTCGGAGCTGCCTGTGAAAACTTACCGGTACTCGCGGTAAAGTGAAGCCGCGGTCTCAATTAATAAGCGGCCGATTCGCGATCGTGGAGCCGAGGATCATCTCCGCGGGCGGGCAAGGGTGGGGGGCTGTACATAGTGCCGTCTGTAGCGGTCGTTTTCAGACCCTGATAACGGGAGAAAAACGGAGGGATATCGATCGCTTTTTACCGCGAGTACCTAAGTTCCGCGATCGGAGCACTTTTTCCCGGCAAGTTTTCGCAGGCAGCTTCGAGATTAATTGTTAAAGACTTATTACTGTACAACAGGCTGGCATTAGTGACAATGTTTAATTGACCGTGTTATAGTTTAGGCCCTCAATTTCATGAATGAATGAGTGAGTGAGTGAAAAGTAGGGACTTTGCTTTCTTGCACTTTAATCCACTTCGCAGCACTTTCTTCAGCCTTTTTTATGCTTTTCCCACTAAATACAATGAAACTGCTGCAAGTTTCCATGACATTTATTCTACAGAACAACACATCGGAATCTCCAGTAAATCAGGCATCTGTGAAGCCCCCTCAGCCATTTTGTGTGCTTGCCTGAAACAAAGCGCGTGATTGGCCAACTGGCAGACAACTCAATGTCAAACGTGCTTTCATTGGACTAAAAAATTCCCGACATTTTTCCGGTTTTCTCTAATTTAATAAAAATGTGCAAGTCTTCTTCATATCGAGTTTCAGGGGTGATTTATATAAAGATTTTTACACAATATGTGACAATTTCATGTAGTTTGGTGACTTGGGTCACGAAACTGCTGAATAAAGCTCCTAGGCCCACAGCCTATTCTCTGTACTCCCAATATGGCAACACTGTATTTGAACATTGGGCATTGTGACATCACACAATGGAACGTTCACCGGGGCTGTGGCTCCTGCAAAGGCATATGTAAATGAATCCATTCCGATTGGACATCTGTCAGCATCGGGCATTGTGACATCACACGATGGAACATTCACCATGGGCTGGTGCTGCTTGTGTGGGTGAGAATCCGGTTTATTTTTGAAATATTGAGGGTGGTGGGGGGGGGGGGGGGGGGTGAAGATTTTGATTAAAAAAGTGTACTTAAACACGACGAAATGTAATGAGGAGCGGATACTTAGAAAGAAAAGCGAAATCTCTACCGAAATGGAAAAGACGTCGGCGATTCTGCGTCCGGTTTCGGAGTTGCGGAGAATCAAAGGAAGAAACGCGGGCCGGAAGCCGTACATGCAAATACATCCATTCCGATTGGACGTCCGCGAGCATCGGGCATTATGACATCGCACGGCGGGAACGAATCGAAACGCAGGAAGGGATCCGTACTGCAGGCAGGCGGACGGATTTGACTCTTATATATTAACTAGACCAAGTTCAGCGTTTGGGGGGGGGGGGGGGGTGAGAAGAAGGGGGGGGAGGGAGGGGAGAGGAGGAGGAGGAGGAAACGGGACAGATTTGGGAGGGAAAGGAGAGCAGGGTAGGGGGTGAGAGAGGGGGATGGGGAGAGATATGTGGAGGGAGGGGAGGAGGGAGGGAGTGGGAGAGGGGGTGGGGGGAGAGAGGGGAAAGAGTGGGGAGGGAGAGTGGAGGGGGAAGGGGAGACATGGAAGAGTGGGGAGGGAGGAGGAGAGGGGTAGGGGGAGTGATGGAAGAGGGACAGAGGGATAGGAGGAAGGGGGTGGGTGGAGAGAGGGAAGGGGGTGGGGTAGAGAGGGAAGGGGGGTGGGGGAGAGAGGGATCGGTGGGAGGGAGAGGGAGAGGGGTGAGGAGAGGGAAACATAGAAATTTAAGTGCAGTAGTAGGCCATTCGGCCCTTTGAGCCTGCACCACCATTCAATATGATCATGGCTGATCATCCAACTCAGTCACCTGTACCTGCCTTCTCTCCATACCACCTGATCCCTTTAGCCTCAAGGGCCACATCTAACTCCCTCTTAAATCTAGCCAATGAACTGGCCTCAACTACCTTCTGTGGCGGAGAATTCCAGGAATTCACCACTCTCTGTGTGAAACATGTTTTTCTCATCTCTGTCCTAAAGGATTTCCACCTTATCTTTAAACTGTGACCCCTTGTTCTGGACTTCCCCAACATCTGGAACAATCTTCCTGCATCTAGCCTGTCCAACCCCTTAAGAATGTTGTACGTTTCTATAAGATCTGCCCTCAATCTTCTAAATTCTAGCGAGTACAAGCCGAGTCTATCTTGTCTTCCTTGATATGAAAGTCCTGACATCCCAAGAATAAGTCTGGTGAACCTTCTCTGTACTCCCGTATGGCAAGAATGCCTTTAACCATTGGACATTGTGACAGCACACCATGGAACGTTCAGCGGGTGCTGGTGCTCCTGCAAAGGCATATGTAAATTATTTCATTCCGATTGGACATATGTGAACATTAGGCATTGTGACATCACACGATGGAACGTTCACCAGGGGCTGATTCTATGGGTGAGATGCCAGTTTTTTTTTAAATATTGGGAGGAGGGGGGGAGAAGGATTTGATTAAAAATGTCTACATAAATACGACAAAATGTAATCAGGAGTTTCTATAAGATCCTCACTCAATCTTCTAAAATCTAGCGAGTACAAGCCGAGTCTATCCAGTCTTTCTTCATATGAAAGTCCTGACATCCCAGGAATCAGTCTGGTGAACCTTAACCATATAACCATCTAACAATTACAGCACGGAAACAGGCCATCTCGACCCTTCTAGTCCGTGCCGAACACGTATTCTCCCCTAGTCCCATATACCTGCACTCAGACCATAACATTCCATTCCTTTCCCGTCCATATAACTATCCAATTTATTTTTAAATTATAAAAACGAACCTGCCTCCACCACCTTCACTGGAAGCTCATTCCACACAGCCACCACTCTCTGAGTAAATAAGTTCCCCCTCATGTTACACCTAAACTTCTGTCCCTTAATTCTGAAGTCATGTCCCCTTGTTTGAATCTTCCCTACTCTCAGTGGGAAAAGCTTATCCACGTCAACTCTATCTATCCCTCTCATCATTTTAAAGACCTCTATCAAGTCCCCCCTTAACCTTCTGCGCTCCAAAGAATAAAGCCCTAACTTGTTCAACCTTTCTCTGTAACTTAGTTGCTGAAACCCAGGCAACATTCTAGTAAATCTCCTCTGTACTCTCTGTATTTTGTTGACATCCTTCCTATAATTAGGCGACCAAAATTGTACACCATACTCCAGAATTGGCCTCACCAATGCCTTGTACAATTTTAACATTACATCCCAACTTCTATACTCAATGCTCTGATTTATAAAGGCCAGCACACCAAAAGCTTTCTTTACCACCCTATCTACATGAGATTCCTCTTTCAGGGAACTGTGCACAGTTATTCCCAGATCCCTCTGTTCACCTACATTCTCCAATTCCCTACCATTTACAATGTAATTCCCTACCATTTACCATGTAAGAGGAGAGAAGTGGGAGAGTGGGGAGGAAGGGGTAGAGAGACTGGTGGAAGAGGGGTAGAGAGGGAAGGGGTTGGGGGAGAGAGAGATGGGTGGCAGAGGGATAGGGTGAGGAGAGGGACACATAGAAACATAGAAATTAAGTGCAGGAGTAGGCCATTAGGCCCTTCGAGTCTGCACCGCCATTCAATATGATCACGGCTGATCATCCAACTCAGTATCCCGTACCTGCCTTCTCTCCATACCCCCTGATCCCTTTAGCCACAAGGGCCGTATCTAACTCCCTCTTAAATATAGCCAATGAACTGGCCTCAACTACCTTCTGTGGCAGAGAGTTCCAGAGATTCACCACTCTCTGTGTGAAAAATGTTTTTCTCATGTCAGAATGGCAGTTAGTGAAGAATTTGAATAATCGCTGAGCGTTCTCTATGGCAACAATGTATTTGAACATTGGGCATTGTGACATCACACGATGGAATGTTCACCGGGGCTGTGGCTCCTGCAAAGGCATATGTAAATGAATCCATTCCGATTGGACATCTGTGAGCATCGGGCATTGTGACATCACACGATGGAACGTTCACAGGGGGCTGCGGCTGGTGCTGCTTGTGTGGGTGAGAATCCGGTTTCTGTTTGAAATAGTGAGGTGGTTGGGGGGGGGGGGGGGGGTGAAGGATTTGATTTAAAAAGTGTACCTAAACACGACGGAATGTAATGAGGAGCGGATACTTGGAAAGAAAAGCGAAATCTCTACTGAAATAGAAAAGACGTCGGCGATTCTGCGTCCGGTTTCGGAGTTGCGGAGAATCAAAGGAAGAAACGCGGCCGGAAGCCGAATATGCAAATGAAACAATTCCGATTGGACGTCCGCGAGCATCGGACATTGTGACATCGCACGGCGGGAACGAATCGAAAGGCAGGAAGGGATCCGTACTGCAGGCGGTCGGATGGCGGATGGATTTGAGTTTTATATATTAACTAGACCAAGTGCAGACCCGTTGGGTCTGTTTCCCCAACAGCGTTTCCGGGGGGGGGGGGGGGGGGGGGGGGGGGAGGTAGTAGGGGCTGCGGCATCACACTCAAATTAACCACCGCCCAAACTCACAGGTGGGGGGAGGGGGGTGGGGGTGGGTGAGAAGAGGGGAGGGAGGGAAGAGGAGGAGGAGGAATCATGACAGATTTGGGAGGGAAAGGAGAGCGGGGTAGGTGGGTGAGAGAGGGGGATGGGGAGAGAGATGTGGGGGAGGGGGGGGGAGGGAGGGGAGGAGGGAGGGGGAGGGGGGGAAGAGGGACAGGGGGGTAGGAGGAAGGGGCGGGGGGGGAGAGAGGGAAGGGGGTGGGGTAGAGAGGGAAGGGGGGTGAGGGAGAGAGGGCGAGGGGTGAGGAGAGGGAGAGGGGTGAGGAGAGGGGAGAGGGGTGAGGAGAGGGAAACATAGAAATTAAGTGCAGTAGTAGGCCATTCGGCCCTTTGAGCCTGCACCACCATTCAATATGATCATGGATGATCATCCAACTCAGTATCCTGTACCTGCCTTCTCTCCATACCCCCTGATCCCTTTAGCCACAAGGGCCATATCTAACTCCCTCTTAAATATAGCCAATGAACTGGCCTCAACTACCTTCTGTGGCAGAGAATTCCAGAGATTCACCACTCTCTGTGTGAAAAATGTTTTTCTCATCTCGGTCATAAAGGATTTCCCCCTTATCCTTAAACTGTGACCCCCTGTTCTGGACTTCCCCAACATCTGGAACAATCTTCCTGCACCTAGCCTGTCCAACCCCTTAAGAATTTTGTAAGTTTCTATAAGATCCCCCCTCAATCTTCTAAAATCTAGCGAGTACAAGCCAAGTCTATCCAGTCTTTCTTCATTTGAAAGTCCTGACATCCCAGGAATCAGTCTGTTGAACCTTCTCTGTACTCCCTCTATGGTCTGTTTCCCCAACGGCGTTTGCGGGGGGGGGGGTGAGAAGAGGGGAGGGAGGAGGAGGAAACGGGATAGATTTGGGAGGGAAAGGAGAGCGGGGTAGGGGGTGAGGGATGGGGAGAGAGAGCTTTGGGGGGGGGGGGGGGGGGGAGGGGGGGGAGCAGGGTGGGATGGGGAGAGGGGTGGGGGGGAAAGAGGGGAAAGATTGGGGAGGGAGGAGGAGAGGGGTAGCAGGAGTGATGGAAGAGGGACAGAGGGATAGGGGAAGGGTGTGGGGGGAGAGAAGGTAGGGGGTGGGGGTAGAGAGGGAAGGGGGTGGGGGGAGAGAGGGATGGGGGAGGGGGAGGGGAGAGAGGAGGGGGGGAGGAGGAGAGAGTGGGAGAGAAGTGGAAGAGTGGGGAGGGAAAGGGGGGTAGAGGGTAGAGGGGTAGCGGGAGTTGTAGTAAACTGACAGGAAGTGGACGAAGAGGGACAGTGGGGTATGGGGAGGGGTGGTGGTAGAAAGGGTAGGGTACGGCGGTAGGTGGTAGAGAGGGAAGGGGGGTGGGGGAGAGAGAGATGGGTGGCAGAGGGAGAGGGGTGAGGAGAGGAACACATAGAAACATAGAAAAATAAGTGCAGTAGTAGGCCATTCGGCCCTTCGAGCCTGCACCATTCTCCATTCAATATGATCACGGCTGATCATCCAGCTCAGTATCCCGTACCTGCCTTCTCTCCATACCCCCTGATCCCTTTAGCCACAAGGGCCACATCTAACTCCCTCTTAAATATAGCCAATGAACTGGCCTCAACTACCTTCTGTGGCAGAGAGTTCCAGAGACTCACCACTATCTGTGTGAAAAATGTTTTCCTCATCTCAGTACTAAAGGATTTCCCCTTTATCCTTAAACTGTGTCCCACTTGTCCTGGACTTTCCCAACATCTGGAACAATCTTCCTGCATCAGACAAATGCAATTCAGGACTTTTCACTTCACAAGCAAACCAGAATGACAGTTAGTGAAGAATTTGAATAATCACTGAGCGTTCTCTATGGCAACAATGTATTTGAGCATTGGGCATTGTGACATCACACGATGGAACGTTCACCATGGGCTGGGCTCCTGCAAAGGCATATGTAAATGAATCCATTCCGATTGGCCATCTGTGAGCATCGGGCATTGTGACATCACACAATGGAACGTTCACAGGGGGCTGCTTGTGTGGGTGAGAATCCAGTTTCTTTTTGAAATATTGTGGTGGGGGGGTGGGGTGAAGGATTTGATTAAAAACGTGTATTAAACACGACGAAATGTAATGAGGAGCGGATACTTAGAAAGAGAAGCGAAATCTCTACCGAAATGGAAAAGACGTCGGCGATTCTGCTTCCGGTTTCGGAGTTGCGGAGCATCAAAGGAAGAAATGCGGCCGGAAAGCCGTACATGCAAATGGTTCCATTCCGATTGGACGTCCGCGAGCATCGGGCATTGTGACATCGCACGGAGGGAACGAATCGAAAGGCAGGAAGGGATCCGTACTGCAGGCAGGCGGACGGATTTGAGTTTTATATATTAACTAGACCAAGTGCAGACCCGTTGGGTCTGTTTCCCCAACAGCGTTTGCGGGGGGGAGTAGGGGCTGCGGCATCACACTCAAATTAACCACCCCCAAACTCACAGGTGGGGGGGGGGGGGGGGGGGGTGAGAAGAGGGGAAGGAGGGGAGAGGAGGAGGAGGAGGAACATGACAGATTTGGGAGGGAAAGGAGAGCGGGGTAGGGGGTGAGAGAGGAGGGGATGGGGAGAGAGAGTGGGGGAGATGGGGGGGGGGGGGGGGGGGAGGGGGGGGAGGGGGGGGGGGGGGGGGGGGGGGAGGGGGGGGGGGGGGGGGGGGGGGGGGGGGGGGGGGGGGGGGGGGGGGGGGGGGAGGGGGAGAGGGGGTGGGAGGGAGAGAGAGGGGGGGAGAGGGAAGGGGAGGAGGGGGGGGAGGGAGAGAGGGAGAGGGGTGAGGAGAGGGGGTGAGGAGAGGGAGAGGGGTGAGGAGAGGGAAACATAGAAATTAAGTGCAGTAGTAGGCCATTTGGCCCTTCGAGCCTGCACCACCATTCAATATGATCATGGATGATCATCCAACTCAGTATCCCGTACCTGCCTCTCTCCATACCCCCTGATCCCTTTAGCCACAAGGGCCACATCTAACTCCCTCATAAATATAGCCAATGAACTGGCCTCAACTACCTTCTGTGGCAGAGAATTCCAGAGATTCACCACTCTCTGTGTGAAAAATGTTTTTCTCATCTCGGTCATAAAGGATTTCCCCCTTATCCTAAAACTGTGACCCCCTGTTCTGGACTTCCCCAACATCTGGAACAATCTTCCTGCATCTAGCCTGTCCAACCCCTTAAGAATTTTGTAAGTTTCTATAAGATCCCCCCTCAATCTTCTAAAATCTAGCGAGTACAAGCCAAGTCTATCCAGTCTTTCTTCATTTGAAAGTCCTGACATCCCAGGAATTAGTCTGGTGAACCTTCTCTGTACTCCCTCTATGGTCTGTTTCCCCAACGGCGTTTGCGGGGGGGGTGAGAAGAGGGGGGGAGGAGGAGGAGGGGAGGGACTGAAAGGAGAGAGAGCGGGGTAGGGGGGTGAGGGATGGGGAGAGAGCTTTGGGGGAGGGGGGGGGGGCTGGGGAGGGAGGGGAGCAGGGTGGGATGGGGAGAGGGGTGGGGGGGGGAAAGAGGGGAAAGAGTGGGGAGGGAGGAGGAGAGGTTTAGCGGGAATGATGGAAGAGGGACAGAGGGATAGGGGAAGGGTGTGGGGGGGGGGAGAGAAGGTAGGGGGTGGGGTAGAGAGGGAAGGGGGTGGGGGAGAGAGGGAGGGAGAGGGGTGAGGAGAGGGGAGGAGAGAGAGAGTGGAGAGAAGTGGAAGAGTGGGGAGGGAGGGAGAGGGGTAGAGGGGTAGCGGGAGTGGTAGAAGACGGACAGAGGGGGAGGGGGAAGGGGGTGGTGGTAGAGAGGGAAGGGGGTGGTGGTAGAGAGGGAAGGGGGGTGGGGGAGAGAGAGATGGGTGGCAGAGGGAGAGGGGTGAGGAGAGGGACACATAGAAACATAGAAATTAAGTGCAGTAGTAGGCCATTCGGCCCTTCGAGCCTGCACCATTCTCTATTCAATATGATCACGGCTGATCATCCAGCTCAGTATCCCGTACCTGCCTTCTCTCCATACCCCCTGATCCCTTTAGCCACAAGGGCCACATCTAACTCCCTCTTAAATATAGCCAATGAACTGGCCTCAACTGTGGCAGAGAGTTCCAGAGTTTCAGGTGTGAATTATATACATATTTTTACACAATATGTGACAATTTCATGTAGTCTGGTGACTTGGGTCACGAAATTGCTGAATAAAGCTCCTCGGCCCACAGCCTATTCTCTGTACTCCCAATATGGCAACAATGTATTTGAGCCTTGGGCATTGTGACATCACACGATGGAATGTTCACCATGGGCTGTGGCTCCTGCAAAGGCATATGTAAATGAATCCATTCCGATTGGCCATCTGTGAGCATCGGGCATTGTGACATCACACGATGGAACGTTCACAGGGAGCTGCTTGTGTGGATGTGAATCCAGTTTCTTTTTGAAATATTGGGGTGGGGGGGGGGGGGGGTGTAGGATTTGATTAAAAAAGCGTACTTAAACACGACGAAATGTAATGAGGAGCGGATACTTAGAAAGAAAAGCGAAATCTCTACCGAAATGGAAAAGACGTCGGCGATCCCGCGTCCGGTTTCGGAGTTGCGGAGCGTCAAAGGAAGAAACGCGGCGGACGCCGTACGGCGGCAGGCGGACTGATTTGAGTTTATATATAGATATATATATAGACTGATTTGAGTTTTATATATATAAGATAGATAGATAGATAGGCTAAAG
Organism: Leucoraja erinaceus; assembly: GCF_028641065.1. Taxonomy (NCBI): domain Eukaryota; kingdom Metazoa; phylum Chordata; class Chondrichthyes; order Rajiformes; family Rajidae; genus Leucoraja; species Leucoraja erinaceus. The sequence goes on along the minus strand of NC_073378.1, from coordinate 139,388,260 downwards.
ATAACCCCGGACAAGCAAAGCATTACGAGAAAGAAGGAAGTGAAAATTGTATCCCAAAGAGTAATCATAGACATTTACATTTTGCTGGCTAAAGGTCCTCGACTCACTACCCAAAATATGTAGCATTGCAGTTCAGCTCAGTTGAATTCCACAAATTAAACTGAAGAATAAACAAATCTTCCAAAGATCACCGCCGCAGGAGGCCGTGCCAATACCGCAGGGATATCCTACAAGGTCATTGTTCTTCATGGCTGTCACCTCCCCAGCGCGAGTAGTAAAACTTTTTGGCAGTCTCTGGTGTATTGAAATAGTGCTTTTTACCTTCATGAGTGACCTGGAGCCGGGCAGGATACTGGAGGCCAAACCGAACCCCTTTATTGTAAAGCAGGGATTTTATTTCCCTAAAAGTTGCACTTTTCTCCCCAGCTCCACGCTGAAGTCGTCATAAAAAAACACCCGGTGCCCTCGGAAGAACAGCTCCTGCCTCCGTTTGGTGATGATACGATGTTTATCCTGGAAGTAACGAAGAGAACCAGGAACACTCTTGGCTTAGATGGCTTGATATTCGGGACGTCTGTTGGTGTAGGTCCAATTCGATGGGCACGCGAAAGCATAAGAGGTCTTGGGAAGAAATCTGCCCCCAGCACTTCTTCAAAAAACTCAGTTATAAATTTAACAGGGTCCGAGCCTTCCATCTTTTCAGGAATCCCGACCACCCTTAGGTTGGATCTCCGCGACCGGTTCTCGAGGTCATCTAACTTCATTTTCAGGAGTGTGTTTTCACTCTGTAATGCAGCTATAGCAGTTTCGGCGCACGCCAGTCTGTCACTGTGGTCATTCAGGCCATCTTCAACCTCGCGAATGCGTTCATCATGCAATTCGTGATAGGATTTAACTTGCTCCAGACTGGTGTACACCGGCGACAAAGCCACTTCAAGTTCTCTTTTTAGGACATTGCTTGTGTCATATCAGCAAGGAGTGCTGAACGAGGCCTCTTCAAATCCTCTGGTAGTTCAAGGCCAGCTTCCGGGAGCGGTGCCAAAGCTGCAGCACTCTTACTTGAGATTTCACTGTCTTTTCCCCCGGTTTTAGTTCGACGGCTCATTTTACTTACTGTTTCAGATGCTTAATACTGCCTTGAGTCCTTACGGTGTGATTGATGGGAACGTGATGGGTATATCTATTGCAGAGATTGTGGTGCAACTATGGAACAGATTATCAGAGGAAGTGGTAGGTACTATATCAATATATCGGAAGTCATTGGGATAGTCATATAGATAAGAAAGATTTTAAGGGTTAAGCGGCAAACTCGAGCAAATGGAACAGGCTTTGGTGGGGAAAATTGATCAACGCGGACACGTTCGGCTGACGCGAAGCCAATCTTTGACTGAGAGCTATTTTCTTCTGTTCCTCTTCCAAGGATAGTTCCTAGTCTGGAACTAATCGCAGAACTTGCTTCTAGTACTTTTCACAGACGCTTCTCAGAGCCTGTAACTTCAGAAAATAAACAACGTCGATCTTTACATTCTCGGCCTCTTATTAAGAAGCTGTTATGAGTTAACGCGTTCCAGCTTTCAAATTCACAGCATAATACAATAGCTGTTCTACTCCCGATTTCGTGGTGAAGGTTTCCTCCCATAGATAAGTCGCGGGACTGTCCATAAATCTCGAAGCCAATCCATGGCAGAGATCTATTTTCTTCAGTTCCTCTTCCTAGGAACCGGTCTTGAGTTCCTCTTCTGGAACTAATTATTCTGGCAGTAATCTCTCTCCAGAGATCCAGCCGAATGTTCTGTCCCTCATCGTTGGGACTAATTCCTCCACCTCCTGTCTGTAAGGTAGCTTTCGAATAGATAGAGTGGAAGATTATTATATCGTTCAAGGAATTTCCTCCTCTTGACACTATTTTGAAGACCAAGGGGGTAAGGAGATATCCTCGTTTAAGCATGTGAGCTCTGCATTAGATATTCAGTCGTCCAAAGGTAAATCTTCAAAACACAGTCCATAGATTCATAGTTTATTTATTGTCTTAGTAAAAGAGTGAAATATTCATACAAACCTCTTCTTGTTTAAGTACATTTTAATCTTACTCGTACTCAAACTCTGCATGGTCAAACTCTGGCCTGGACCAAGGCTCCGACATGGTCGAAAGCTCCGTCATAGTCGAAAGCTCGCCATGCCATCCCCCATGCTTCTTCGACTAAACTAAAAACTACAAGCTTCTGTGCAAGAATCCCAGCAGCAAACACGCCTCCGACTATGTAATAAATGCCACCCACAGAATTAAAGGCAGGCAAAATTTAACAGAAAATAGCCGTAATTTATAACACACTGAGTTAAGCCAAATGGCCACTACATACCTGTAATGGATCATGCATATTCATGTATATGCTAATGAGTTGGTGTTGTATATAAGTAGGGAATGTTGGGTATAAAATCTCTCTTGTGATCCAGGCAGCCTGCGTGTAAATTGTTATTCATTCTGCCGGCCAAAATATAACAAAATTGGCGACGAGGATGCAATAGAGTTTGTGAACTCATCTTTTATATACAGTGCAGGACTGTTTTGCAACACGCAGTATTGTTTAACATTTTAAACAGTAAATGCGGAGTTGTGTCGCAGTTGTTTGCGAGCTGGACATGAGAGGCCTGCAGATCCGTCTATACAGGGGACTGTAGTTTAAAACAGCTGCTGGATAAATCGGCGAGAGTTTGTCAGGCTATCTCTATTTTATGTCTACGTGGCAAGATGTCGTCATTGGGATTGTATAACATTTTAGACTGTTTTTTTTTTTTGTCGAATTCCTCAAGCTAAATAGTCTTTGTGCAGCTAAGTTTTAGGTGAATTGTTACACCAGAACAGACAGGAATTCGGGGTTTTTGATCGGACCTGTTATTAAAAAAAAACCGAGAACGACTTGCAACTTTAAAGGCAAAATACGTGCCATTCAATGACATTATGAAGAAGTTGGAGGAGCACTTCAACCCAAAGCCTCTGGAAATTGCAGAAAGCTATAAATTTGGCACTAGAAACCAGAAGCAGAATGAGACAATCAATTAGTACATTGTTGCCTTGAAAAACTTAAGTTTACACTGTAACTTTGAAACCTTTCTTAGACGAGCACTAAGCGACAGATTTGTTTGTGGTCTAGTGAACGAACTAATTCAGTCCAAACTCATGAACACTCCAGATCTTACATTCGAGAAAGCATGCAAGATTGCTACCACAATAGAGATGGCATCAAAGAATGCTCGCGAGTTCCGTCCACCACGGACTGCAGTGGCCGTTTACAGTCACAAGGCAATGCCTATGACCAAACCTGGAGGCGCTAAACCAAAACCAAAGTGCGGCGGGGAGCCAAGTTCAGCAAGTTGTTATCGTTGTAACGGTAATCACTCATCCCAATTTTGTCAGGTCAAAATGGCCAAGTGCTATAACTGCCAGAAGAAAGGCCATATCGCCTCAACATGTCGAGCCAAGCTTCAAACAGGAAACCAACAATTTGCGGGAATCAAGCAACAACACCGGAGAGGAGTTCACATCTTGGAGGTGAACCCAGGTGTAAACGAACTTGGCTTGTACACCATGTATGCAACCAATATCGATAAGCCTACAACCAGCCAAGGCAAGGACTTTCGAACTAAACTCTTGATTAATGAACAGATAATCGATATGTGTATTGACACGGCAGCAGATCGTTCGGTCATGAACAGAGACCTGTACGAAACAAAGTTCCCACAGATACCATTGCTTGAGAGTAAGGTCAAGCTGATCAGCTACTCGGGCGAAGTTTTGGAAACTTGTGGACAAATGAACTGTAAAGTTCAGCATAATGGTCAGGCAGTAACACTCCCTTTCATAGTGATCAGCTACAGAAATAAACCCCGGTAAGCTCACCTCCTCCACGAGGGAGACATCATGCAACCCTTCTACAGGTGCTGCTGCCATACGTTTAAGCAACCCTATTACAAGGCGCTGCTGACACGGCCTAGAGCAATAGGCCGGCACTGCCATAGACTCGGCATCCCCATTATGCAACCCTGTTACAAGGCGCTGCTGTCAAGGGCTAGCATCTGCCCAACACTGCCATATCCCGTGATGTTAGGGTGTATCTATGTTGAGCCTCCTCTCAATAAGGCTCATCCTGGTCAACTTCCACATTATTAATTTTACCGGAAGGGACCCCTCCCGGCACCATGACTGACCACTTGGGTCGATTTACCCATACCTTGGGGACTTCTGCGGTCTGGGCACTGCATAGCTGGTGGATTTCCCCTCCCCCGGGAATCCCAGCACCGTAATTAATTATCGGTGGGAAACCCCTACCGGCACCAGAGCTGGTCGTTCTGGTTCATTGAACACATTTCCGGGGAACCCCATGCGGTCTGAAAGCAACATAACTACCGAATTCCCCTACCCGGGATCCCCAGTATCTATGTATATATCGGAGAAAAACCTCCCGACACCGGCATCTATATTATATCGGGAGAAAACCCGCCCGACTCTCGGTCTACTGGAGGTCCCCCTCCCTGGGAACCCCAGCATTAATATTCATATCGGAGGGAAAAACCCTCCCGGCACCCGGCCTACTGGAGGTCCCCTCCCTGGGAACCCCAGTGTCTCTGTACCTATCGGAGGGAAAAGCCCACCCGGCACCCGGAGCGCCTAGAAGTCACTGAGCACCCGTCAGCGAACGACTTCCTCGACATCCGACAACCCAGCTACCCGCTCCTGCGGCAAGAACCATGGTTTCCCCACAGCCCATAGCTGGTTCCCTCGTCCGGCCTCGCGAATCCTACTGCAGGAAGCCTCTGGAACAAGAGGTTCCTGCAAGGAATAAAACAGGTAAGAAATACAAACTTACCTGAAGTTTAAACTTGCTGGGCTGGAGGAGCTCCTGCTGCTCCAACCGGTCGCCTGCACCAATGCGTCTGACGTAGTGACGCACGTGCGGCTAAAATCTGACATTCCAGATAAGCAACGCTCTCTCTCTCTCTCTCTCTCTCTCTCTCTCTCTCTCTCTCTCTCTCTCTCTCTCTCTCTCTCTCTCTCTCTCTCTCTCTCTCTCTCTCTCTCTCTCTCTCTCTCTCTCTCTCTCTCTCTCTCTCTCTCTCTCTCTCTCTCTCTCTCTCTCTCCCTCTTGCATGTTACGTCCTCAATGAATCTCATCAGATTATTGCAGGCACAATCTCCCCGTGATAAAACAATGCTAATTTCGACCTGTCTAGTACTCCTAAACGTCATCGTTAATAATGGACTCGAACGTCTTACCAACTATTGACGTCAGGTTAATGGGCTTATAAATGCCTTACTTTGCCTTGCTCCCTTCCTAAACTATAGTTACATTTACAGTTTTCATTAGATCTCAAGGCCATGTGATAGAAGTAGAATTAGCCCATTTCGCAGAAGTAATCCCAAGCATTACGACGGAGATCATATTCTGTTGCTGGGATCTGGGTGTTATTGGGGAGCTGCACAACAGTCTGAAGTTAGTGTGGTGGGGAAAGACATTCTGGAGTTAGTACGGTGGCAAGGGTGTTGCATGTCAGTGTGACAGGACAAGAAAGCAACCTAACTTTGCTTCAGATCTCGCCGTCAATTTACAATCAATGTACTGTATCAAGCAAAATAATTTACTAAAGCAAAAATATAGAAAATAAAAGAGGAATTATTTCTAAATTTAAATCGGACTAAACTAGTTGCTTAGTTTGTCGCCCGGCAGGAGCGACCTGATACGTGGAATACCTCTTACGTGGAATACACTGCGCCTCTTATCGCTTTCATGGAATCACCCGTTTTTTAAATTCAACTACTCAGATGTCAAATGGATCACGATGGTGTACACATTATTAATGTTGTAGGTTTGGAACCTCTCCATTCACGGTATTCTAACTTATCCTGCGTAAGCAAATGGATCCGTGGAATTTGTAGCAAATTCTGTATAGATTTCCGCACGAGTATGAGAAATGGCTGATTCACGGACCCGTCTCTGCTGCTGCCCAACACCTTCAGCGAGTTGGTCGGCGAGAAATTACAATTTCATAACTTCCTGTGGTCACGCCTCTTTTTGCTAGAACATATTTGATGCTATATGGATACATCCATTCCCAAACACACGGCCTGCATGCTTGTCACGTTTCACACGCCAATTCAGCACAACTAGTCGGGTAAAGGCGGAATTACGTATTTCTAACGACTTCAATAACGCCAGCCAATGTGGAGGGTACTTTTCTCAGGGGTGTTCCTTCTCTCGGAGCAACAGTGAAAGTGAGCATCACTCCGTCCCGTACTTGTTCTGATTAAATCATTTGTGCTTCTTCAAACAAAGAAAGTAGTTGGAGGTGCAAAGAGCGCAGATGCGGGAACGAGTAATGATGGATTGGAGGTCCCACGCACTTCGGGAATTTCCTCCGTAAACAGAAGCACTGATGATGTATTAACTCCACTACTTTTCGATCAGAATATGGCTGTGATCGACTCTATTTGAGGAGCCACACCTTAAAAATGGAAGCTTTATCGGTAGATGACATCCCCGACAGACGCTGCAGTGTGTGGCAGCTCTGATGACCAGTATT